>NC_091197.1:6958335-6960835 GCF_040958095.1 Procambarus clarkii | reverse complement strand
GGAGCCTTAAATATAACCAAAACCAAAATTATTATTAAAGGATACAACACTACAGATCAAAAATTATCAAGTGCATTCCTTTAGTTCTGCTTTCATACAAAAAACAGTTTTCAGAATCAAAGTGAATTGACCTCAGCGAAAATAGCGAGAGTACAAGAGACAGATCAGAGCAGCCTTGGCACTTCTTGCTGGAGGTAAAGGAGCACTAAACAGTCCCCCAGAGCCGTCAGCACCAGCACACAGCGCCCCTGAGGACGATACAGCATCCCAAAGGTACTCTCCGGGGGAGGCAGGAACAACCTCTCCTCCAGCAGGCGATGAGTCACAATAACGTGGCTAAAGTATGTTGAGTCCAGGACGGACCTAAACGTCGTCGTCCCTTCACCTTCTAGTGTGTGGTCTGGTCAACATCCATCCTCCTACCAGAGACCTTCCCCCTCCCCCATACCCCCCAGCCCCGCCTACTGCTGCAAATGTAGCAAAATGTCGACCCATAAAACTGCTGGAAGGAAATAAACAAAATTTTAAATTCGAATAAACATCAAAATGCAAATGTAAACAAAGGCTTCCAGAAGCTTAAACCAAATATTATTTCAATGTTCGTTTGTTTGTGTGTGTGTGTGTGTGTGTGTGTGTGTGTGTGTGTGTGTGTGTGTGTGTGTGTGTGTGTGTGTGTGTGTGTGTGTGTGTGTGTGTGTGTGTGTGTGTGTGTGTGTGTGTGTGTGGGGGGGGGGGGGGGGGGGGTTGGAAGACTGCTTCCACGTCTTCTTCTTTGTGAATTTTATTTAATAATTATTCTAACATTATATAATTTTACGTTTAAAAATTGTATTCATTGTAATTCATTTAAAGTATAAGTACTTCTGATTTATTTATTGATATTTTGGCTAATCTTTCGTTGTATATATTCTCCTTTAAGCACTGATGATGGAGTTATCTCCGAGTCGCCTGTTATCTTAATTACAACGAAGAAAATGTATATCTTTTTACTTAATATACTTTTCATAATAAGATTCAAATTCTCAAGAGGAAAATCTGAAAAATGTTTGACATGAAATTGCAAAATAGAGAAAATTGTTGTATATAAATCATTTCACTATTGTATTTTTTTCATCTAACTGTTGGTGGTGATATTTTGTTTCAAACTGTTTGAACTGTGATTTTTTTTTATTTATTGCAAGTTATGACTAAATATTTTGTTTTTTAATTCATATGAAGATTAATCTGAACATAAATTTCCGATTAAGCAATGAAATGTTTAGACGTGGATAGAGTAACATCGGATATTATGGGTGCTTTGGTTACTCCGGATATCAGGGCAAACTTTTCCGACCTGCTATGATGATATATTTATTTCATTTTATTTACGGATCTAAACAATTTTCAGTTTGTCTAAAAGAAAATTAAATTCAGGATTTTATAAGCCACTAAATAGGCTTTTTACCCTATTTGCGCTACCTAGATCTATTTACCCCACCTCTCCATTCTCTCTCCCTCTCTCTCTCTCTCCGAATCCCTACCTTCCAACCTTCTCTCTCTCTCACCTCTTTCTCTATACCTCCTATGACAAGCCCATGCAACCCATGAGTCTTCTTGAAAAGTTACGTGAGAGTAGCCCGAAGCGTCTGGCCTCCTGCCTTGGACAAACAGACAGACAGACAGACAGACAGACAGACAGACAGACAGAGACATACTCTTACATAGATACTGATTATGACACATCTGACACCGATAAATCGAATTTTAATTCAACAATATCCTTATAAAAATATTACGAAAAACCACAAGATGTTTAATATGTAAGTGTTTTAGGATCAATTGAATTTAAGGGAATATACAATCTTCATTAAATATATATAGTTAAACCCGTACATATGTTCTTCAGTGTTTATTTAACATGTAAGTATAGTAAAGCTTAAAGCATACGTTAAGCTCACGATAATATTGATGAAATGACCAGGAAAGTCACTCACAATAGAAGGAGTAGAAATGTATATGAACCAACGTTAACAGACGTTTATATATATATTTATTCTAAATCACGGTCTCTGAAAAAGATAGCTAACTGAAAATATATGAAAAATAATTTTGTATAACTTGCAATGAATTTACAATTCTTATCTGTTTAAGAGGATTAGACTGGATTTAATAATTAAAATTTCAAATTTTATTATTTACCGAGCATAAAACATTTCTATATTTATAGCTTGAATTAATTATTAAATGACAGGTAAACTTTTTTCCACCTAAAACTACAAATTTCACATTGTATCGAACCCAGTCCTCGGTGCATACACACTGGGAGTTTCCTTTGGTTCTGGGCCACATACAGGATCAGAGACTACTTGCTGATTGGCTAGTAAGGTATTATGGCCGCCATAATTACCTTCCAGAGGTTTAATAGCCCTTAAACCCACTCGAAACCAACTTCCCATGCAAGAGCGACTCGTCCAATGCCACACTAAATATACTAAATACAGGTTTTCGCAATTAAGTGACC
>NC_091197.1:6828335-6955835 GCF_040958095.1 Procambarus clarkii | reverse complement strand
TTCCCTTTCCAAAACATTCGCGACTCTCCAGTTAACAGTAAATGAAATCTGATAAGTTTTGCTTATCGCCATATTTTTTACAGTCCCTGCGATCTTGTAAATGATGCTTCACCGACGTGATTTACACAGCACTTTGTGGTACAATGACAGTGTCGATATGCAAATAAGGCCCTTGCAAAAATGCTAATGCGGAAATTTGTCGGTGTTGGGGAAGGGAAGGGAAGATCTACGGGAGTGTAGAAAGGTGTTCTTAAATCAGCTATTGTGTGTGGGCCTCCTCTCTGGTGCTCGTGGTCAAGGGTAGAGTGGATGAGGGGTGATGGAGACCACCCCCCCATCCCCTTCCCTCCACTCTGAGTTGACTTGAAGGAGGACAGAGTGGGTTGGGGGGGATAGTGGAGAGCCCATTTGCTCCTCCCATGGTCACTCTACCCAAGGCCGGAAGGTCCATGAATGTCGAATGATTAAGAAAAAAAGGTGTTTCCCCGAAAGATGTTTTGGCGTCCAGCGCCTACGAGACTCTCAAACTGGAAATCTCACTCACTTAAGGACGTCAGTATGGAGTGTGAGGCACGTCCTGGCCGGCACAACCCAAATGCTGAATGGGACCCTACACTTGTGGTTCAGTTCATGTTGCTGGCAAGGTAACCTCAACGTCTCCATAGTTGTCGGGAGGCAGACTTCAGCAGAGACGTCGGGAGGCAGACTTCGGCAAAGACGTCGGGAAGCAGACATCAGGGATGACGTCGGACAGACCACAGCAGAGATCATGAGAGCTAAGCCTCAGCAGACTTGACGCTAGATATGTCCCAAAAGACTTCAAGAAATAATTAAAAACTTTCTATCTCAAGTTTTCTCTCGCTGTCAACTTTTGAGCTCCAGATTGTTATGTCTGGATTAATTCTTAAAACACGGAAATCTAGAGTTGAAAGCTGAAGTGTCGTCACGCACTGACAGACATGAAAAACATTAAATTTGATAATACATTTATTTAGGTCTAAGTTGTTTGAGGAACTGTGTCAATTAAATACCCTATAACAAAAATTATATATGCAAACTGGTGTTTTCAAGCATTTGTACAATCGAGAGATTAGAGATAAGG
The DNA here is from genome assembly GCF_040958095.1 of Procambarus clarkii. Lineage (NCBI taxonomy): Eukaryota > Metazoa > Arthropoda > Malacostraca > Decapoda > Cambaridae > Procambarus > Procambarus clarkii. The sequence continues at coordinate 6,954,733 of NC_091197.1, read as the reverse complement.
ACACAGCAGAAGCACTTCTCATCAAACACTCATTCAATTATCATGAGCCAGTGGACGCTACCTACCAATGAGAAAACACGACTTGGGTTTCCTGTTTTCTTGGCATGGTGGCCAAGTCTTCACTCGGCACGTTAGCATTAACTTCATATTGCTGTAAAGTTCTTTTGTATTTACTTTACGTTTGCCTCTGAGTATATATATATATATATATATATATATATATATATATATATATATATATATATATATATATACTTTTTATTTTCTTCTCCCAGGCTATGGGTCCCCACATTGGCACCAGAGGTGGTACCCTCACAACCTATATATATATATATATATATATATATATATATATATATATATATATATATATATATATATATATATATATATATATATATATATATATATATGTATATATATATATATATATATATATATATATATATATATGTATATATATATATATATATATATATATATATATATATACATATATATATATATATATATATATATATATATATATATATATATATATATATATATATATATATATATATATATATATATATATATATATATATATATATACCAGCAAGGCGCAGCATCATGTGTTAGCAAGGAGAGTCAGGTCTGGAGAGTAATTGGTGAAGCATCACTAGCCAAGGCGCCCTCCTCCTCTATTCTCTAACGTATTATCCTAGCCTTAAGGACTGTATACTCCCAAACTATCCCCCTGTGGGGCTGCTACAACCCTGCCTCGCACTGCTCTTCTGCTTCACCTGATTCTCTATCATTTACGATTTAATTAATACTTATATTTTTCCAGCTTGTAATTGAATTATCATTTATCTAAATCATTTATGGTTTAATTATTTGGTTATCTTGATCTATTACTGAAAGTCGTAAAGGAGGAAAATTCTGCCGACTTGTTCCCCTTTTACTCAGTAAGGTTCATTTAACGCCTTCTGGGAAGACATTAGCTTACAAAGCTTAAGATATCTTTGTATTCTTAGTATTTAAGGGTTAAGAATATTTGTGTAAGATGTGCACTTAAAAAAATGTGGTAAGTATTTCTGGGTTATGAGGTGTGAGGTTGCCTTAGTTGACGCATGTGAGTTTGGAATTTTCTTGACTTTCGAGATTGACACGACATTTATTGAAGACAGGTAAGTAAGTTTATGGAATTATTGATGACAGGTCTGCGACCTTATGGAAGTATATTGATGACGGATAAGCAATCTTATAGATGTTGATAAGTAACTAACCTTATGGAAATATATTGCTGACAGTTAAGGGGCAGTTTAACTGTGTATTAATGACAAGTGACTGTATCAGTCACTTACCTGTCATTAATACACTGCTAATTACAGATGAGTTGCTTTATACCAGATTATCGATGACAGATCAGTGGGTGTCTCCCCTCTTCCCCCCCCCCCCCCCCATCTCATACATTGATAACAGTGTTCTACTTGAAAATGTGTTAATTTACGTACGAACTTGGATATTTTTGTTTTGCTAATTAATACTCCGGCATTGTTAAATCATTACCATGGTGAGAGCATTTCATTCACTTGAATAACAGAGGATTCCATCTCGGGCCGGAAGACTGTTAGTCCTACCTACCGAACTGTATGTTTAACACTTCTCTAACCCTGTCCATGGAGGACAGAAGAAAATGTATATATGCTGGTTAGCATTGTAAATGTGTGGCCACGTCTGTGGTAGAAAAAAAAAAAAAAAAAAAAAAAAAAAGTCCTACCTACCGCGCCATGGATGCTCACAATAAGAAACAATCTTAGGAATACCTAGGTTTCCCAAGTTTTTTTTTTACAGTTTCCCAAGTGAGAACTGTAACCCTTCTCTGGAGTATCACCAGGGTGTCTGATAGCAGTCTATCCCCCATAATCCACCTCATTTAGGATCAAATCCAAACTATTGAGGGGGGGGGTAACAACATTTGTTATCTTGAGGTTATCTTGAGATGATTTCGGGGCTTTAGTGTACCCGAGGGGCCTCGTAGCCTGGTGGATAGCGCGCAGGACTCGTAATTCTGTGGCGCGGGTTCGATTCCCGCACGAGGCAGAAACAAATGGGCAGAGTTTCTTTCACCCAATGCCCCTGTTACCTAGCAGTAAAATAGGTACCTGGGTGTTAGTCAGCTGTCACGGGCTGCTTCCTGGGGGTGGAGGCCTGGTCGAGGACCGGGCCGCGGGGACACTAAAAAGCCCCGAAATCATCTCAAGATAACTTACCCGCGGCCCGGTTCTCGACCAGGCCTCCACCCTCAGGAAGCAGCCCGTGACAGCTGACTAACACCCAGGTACCTATTTTACTGCTAGGTAACAGGGGCATTGGGTGAAAGAAACTCTGCCCATTGTTTCTCGCTAGCGTCCGGGATCGAACCCGGGACTACAGGATCACAAGTCCAGCGTGCTGTCCGCTCGGCCGACCGGCTCCCATTATGAACATTACTACAAATTAAAATAATATTTAATGAGTGCAAGTCTGCTCTCTTAAATTGTATACTAAGTTCAGTTAATATATAAGTCACCGCTCAAGCTGTAAGGTGTAATTAAATTTTCATATGAAATTATATTTTTGTAACATTTTTGTACCTATTTAATCAAGTAAGAACTGAAAATATTTGTTTGGAAGAGAGAGTCAGTGATGGAACTCTCCGGCTGAGTTGATGCCATTTTTGGGACATTCAGCTCAAAATGAGTCTCTGAACACGCTTCAAGGCTGAGTATTTCAGTAATGAAAAATAATGATCCAAAAATAATTATTTTTTTTATCAAATATTTTTCTAGGACTATAGAACTAATAGAACTAATCAGCCTTACACGAAAATTAATGTTTGTTACATGTGCTACTAAAGTTTATTATTGAAATTTGACTAAATAAAACATTAAATAGGAAATGTTGGTGTACTTCTGGAGGTTCTGTTTTTCCTGTCTCAGTAGGGGATATTGTGACGGGAGAGACTCTCTCTCTCTCTCTCTCTCTCTCTCTCTTTCTCTCTCTCTCTCTCTCTCTCTCTCTCTCTCTCTCTCTCTCTCTCTCTCTCTCTCTCTCTCTCTCTCTCTCTCTCTCTCTCTCTCTCTCTCTCTCTCTCTCTCTCTCTCTCTCTCTCTGTCTGTCTGTCTGTCTCTCTCTCTCTCTCTCTCTCTCTCTCTCTCTCTCTCTCTCTCTCTCTCTCTGTCTGTCTGTCTGTCTGTCTGTCTCTCTCTCTCTCTCTCTCTCTCTCTCTCTCTCTCTCTCTCTCTCTCTCTCTCTCTCTCTCTCTCTCTCTCTCTCTCTCTCTCTCTCTCTCTCTCTCTCTGTCTCTCCTGGGGATATGGAACTCTTGTGGCTGGCATCATGAGAATGATCACTTGTTGGCCTATGAGGACCTCGATAAGCTTAATAGCTTTCCTGTCCCCGACAATGGGGGTACCATTATTATTTGTCTGTTGATCGACCATTTGCAAGTTTCAGCTTTTAAAATAATGCTCTATTGAAGGGTTTCATAACTCAATTTTTTATTTTAACTGCTTGGAATAAAGTTTGTCAGGTCCAGCTGTTAAGTTACTGGACCTGACAAACTTAACTTATGATATTGAGGACTCTATTTACTCCGCGTTTAGAAAAAGAAAAGTTTGCAAAGTTTGTAGTTACGATGACGGGAAAGGAAAATTATTAAAAAAAAACAATTCACTGTAAATACCCAAAAAAATATTTTTGGTTAATTTTTTTTAGCCCTTTCTTCATATCGTAAAGTAGTCGCTGACTTACATACTATAAGAAACAATAATTTTCATTCTGCTGTAACTCAAAAACAAAAACAAAAATAATTTCGGTACTAAGACAAATTAAAATTTTTGGGGTTAATGTCATTTTGTTCTATCATATTCAGTTCCATTCTGTTAATTGTTATTTTGTCTTAAAATGCAATAGGGAAAGCTCATTCGCGTTGAGGAATTTTGTCTTACACAGGAACACGTTAACTATATAGACATAATGTGTTAATTTCTAGCCATCATTCAAGCTTCATAAGTCCCTTTGTCTTTAAGTGATATCCCATTTTAAGTCACTCGTCACTCTTGACGATTTTTGGAAAATCTGGTAATTGTTCAAACTAATCTATTTATTATAAATTGTTATATTTACATATTATTGGACAATACAATTTTGGACTAAAATCAACTCCATCTAATACATTCTTGACTAAATCTACATTTAGAGTTAAAATTTTGAATTTACCTAACTTATGTAGATTTGTGAATCATTTGAAATAGCTCACTTTACATAATATTATTGCTTAAAAATCTGTATAGAGTTTGGTTATAGCAATTCGCCTCATTTTGATGTTTACAAAGTCTAATAACAAACTAAAACGACCTGTCGTTCACTACATCTTTCTGGCAATTGATTGTATGTTTTTTTGATCCATTGGAAATGATTGAACAGGTGACTTTGTAAATGATGACTAGGAAAATTTAGTCGTATATTTGTTATTCATATAAATAGTCAAACATTGAAAAAAATTCTGATGTACTATTTAGCGTGGACTTTATTGATTGTTCTACAAAATCCTATTTACAACTGCATAATATTCCTGTCACTAATGACAAGAATGAGTCCTGTAGAGCGTACTCTGCCTGGTAGAGTACATTTTTATCTATATAATCAAGATTCTGTTCAAGCAATATCTTTGTTTTCCTCAAGAACTATGCTCTTAAGGTGGTAACTTGTCTCATACACTGAGCACATTTACATAAAAGTCTTTTAATAGAACTTTAAAAGTCATTTATGGATTTACATATTTTCATAAATGACTTTGTTTCACTGCTTTCGTAATGCTGAGTTTGCTAGAATGGTCGTCTAAGATGTTAAGGTGTTAACCAAAAGCGCCTTTGTAAACTCACTGAAAAGCTTGCCTAAATATGCTGCACCAAATTCATTTAATTGTAAACTGTCTTTGTTGAACAATTGCCACTAGTAATAGATAAAGATGCCACAAACTTTCAAAAGTTCTTTGTTCCTAAAAAAACATTCTTTAAACGATTGTTTTAACTACAGATTTTGTTGAATCTCATGCTTTTATTTTTACACCCTTGTAGACCTTTTGAATAAACCTATTAATTAAAATAATTGTATTATGGTTTCAAGCGAAAAGCTAATCGTCCGTAGATACTGTGTCCCAAGACTTTTGTTAATTTATTAGTTCATAGTTTGTCTTTTATGGTATTTGTGAACGACACTTATAAACAGCTCTCTCTCTCTCTCTCTCTCTCTCTCTCTCTCTCTCTCTCTCTCTCTCTCTCTCTCTCTCTCTCTCTCTCTCTCTCTCTCTCTCTCTCTCTCTCTCTCTCTCTCTCTCTCTCTCTCTCTCTCTCTCTCTCTCTCTCTCTCTCTCTCTCTCTCTCATCGCATGAAAACTCAGAACCAGATTGTGATACAGTAGCTGGTGTAAGACACCTGTTACATCAAGGTTGTTATACAATACCTGGTATAAGACACCTGTCACAAAAAAGGTTGTTATACAATACCTGGTATAAGACACCTGTTACATCAAGGTTGTTATACAATACCTGGTATAAGACACTTGTTACAAAAAGGAAGTTATACAATACCTGGTATAAGACACTTGTTACAAAAAGGAAGTTATACAATACCTGGTATAAGACACCTGTCACATCAAGGTTGTTATACAATACCTGGAATAAGACACCTGTCACAGCAAGGTTGTTATACAATACCTGATATAAGACACTTGTCACAAAAAGGTTTCCTGTACAGCTGCTGGTGTATAAGATATGTCACAGAAAGTTGCATTTCTACAGCTTCAAATCAACAGAAGTTGTGACTGTTGTATCTTCAACAGTCTGATTTCCATTCCACTTGATGACGTTATGCAGGTTAAGTGATTGTAGTAATACGGTCGTCGTCCTACAGCTGTAGATCAACAGACAGATGTATATCTACAGAGACAGTTGTTGATCAAGAGACAGATGTATATCTACAGAGACAGTTGTAGATCAAGAGACACATGTATATCAACAGAGACAGCTGTAGATCAACAGAGACAGCTGTAGATCAACAGAGACAGCTGTAGATCAACAGAGACAGCTGTAGATCAACAGAGACAGCTGTAGATCAACAGAGACAGCTGTAGATCAACAGAGACAGCTGGTAATGGGATCTGCCAGACGAGCCCATGAGACGTATAACTGCAGGATGGCAATTCTGTGTTACGACGTTGTTGGTCCGGTGGGTTCCCTGGAGTAATCAGGTGTTCATGAAGCCATGTTTCTGCCGTTTTCATCTGTAAACTAATGAAATCTGCATATAGAGAGCAGGAGAGAGATAGAAGGTTGTTCTGCAGCTCTCCGACACGTTTGATACAGGAAGCAGTTCATGTCACTATCATTGGGGACATATTTTCTTATATATGTTGCAACTTTGGATTAAAACAGGAAGCCTTGCGAAGTAGTACAATTGGGTAATAGAATATTATTGACAAGGAAATACAGAATGTCTTTGATCAAAAGCAAGTTTAACCAGAGAGGGTCAAAGGTCATTTGCAATTCTTGGGGGGAATTTGGTTCCCAATATGTTAAAAAGTTATGTTAAAATATGTTAAATATGACTTTCATAGTACGTCATTAAATCTTCGTGACGAAGACTTAAACATATAGTAATAAACATGTTTCCTTAGCAAATTGATCACGTCTAATATCATGTATGAATCAGGGGACGTTTTCGTAACCTTCCTTTGACTAACGTTTCAGCCTCGTTGAGTAATTCATCCCATTAATCGTCGCGTTCACCAGAATGTTAATAGGTTGTTGAAGACGACCTTGTCCAAGGTCACGATGAAGTGTTTGGGTATACGTGAAGGGTATGTTATCTTGATAATGGCCATAAATGAGTATTTCAGACTGACACTAATGTTGATCCTTGATGATCTTTGTCTAAAATGTGGTATGACCTGAGTATGGCCTTGGTAAGACCTTGGTATGACATGGGTTTAGTCTTGATATGCCTTGGTTTGACGTGGGTATGGGCTTGGCCCATGTCCCCTGGTATGTGCTCAATGTGTGGCCTTGATATGACCTGGGTATGGTCTTAGCGTAACCTTAACATGACCTGGGTATGGTCTTAATATAACCTTAACATGACCTGGGTATGGTCTTAGCGTAACCTTAACATGATCTGGGTATGGTCTTAATATAACCTTAACATGACCTGGGTATGGTCTTAGCGTAACCTTAACATGACCTGGGTATGGTCTTAATATAACCTTAACATGACCTGGGTATGGTCTTAGCGTAACCTTAACATGACCTGGGTACGGTCTTAGCGTAACCTTAACATGACCTGGGTATGGTCTTAATATAAGCTTAACATGACCTGGGTATGGTCTTAATATAACCTTAACATGACCTGGATATGATCTTAGCGTAACCTTAACATGACCTGGGTCATGTTAAGGTCTTAATATAACCTTGATATATTAACTTGATTTACACTATAGCCAGTAATACATCCGTGTTAGTAAAGGTACTGAACATTTAGTCAAGTCCCTCCCAAATACGTTGCCTCTGTAAACACTGACGGTTCTTCAGATTACCTTCGCCACGGTAATTAGCGCAGGTATTGTACTCTCTGAATAAAGAGCCTTTGCCTGATACAGAAAAAGAATTGGTTTTCATTACCCGCCTTTGAGCAGCCTATGAATTGTTAAAGGATCTTTCACTGTGTCATAATTAGCTATGTACCCTGCTGCCTGTTCTCTGAATTCAGTGAATCCAAGCTTCGTTAGGCTTTGTGAATTATTTGTGAACTATTATCAAAGGTGGAAGACTTATTGGTCATAAGATTTGGTTTTTTCTTGGTTCTTTCTCCAGAAGAAGTACTAGGGGGAATATTTTTCATCTTTCTAACGTTCGTTTTGTTTTAATTTCGTTATATATCTTGTTTTAAATGTGGCTAGAGCTGAAATGTTTCTAGTTTACCTTTTATACAAATGGTAAATTCTGTACTAATATTACCTTCTGTACTAATATTACCTTCTGTATTAATACTTCCTTCTGTACAAGTATTCCACTTCTGACCGAGTGAAAAGTTGTGAGAGTTACGACCGAACGTAGAGTGGAGGTTGTGAGAGTGACAACCCGGTGTTGAGAGGAGGTTGTGAGAGTGACAACCCAGTGTTGAGTGAAGGTTGTGAGAGTGACAACCCGGTGTTGAGTGAAGATTGTAAGAGTAACAACATAACTTTAACAAGAGGCTATCAGCGAGATGACCAGTTATCAATGATGGTTGTCATAGTGAAGAACTAACTTTGAGTGAAAGTTTGTAAATAGTGAAGGTCGTACATTGAGTGGCTGTTGTTATTTAAACATTACAAATATAAATCTTGCTCATTAATGTTTATCAACATTACTTAGACGTTAGGAAACCTTCGCCCAAAACCGTGAGTGTTGAAAATTGTGGTGTGCGTGTTCCGGAATATTCCCCCTTATCTTTCACACCTTTTGTGAGGACGACCAAGGCTTAGATCCTAGCCCTCGTCTGCTTTAATCACAGGGATCTGCAAAGGGACATAACTGGACCTGAGGGTGGGACCTGAGGGGACATGACTGGACCTAAGGGTGTGACCTGAGGGGACCTGAGGGGGACCTGAGGGTGGGACCTGAGGGGACATGACTGGACCTAAGGGTGGGACCTGAGGGGACCTGAGGGGGACCTGAGGGTGGGACCTGAGGGGACATGACTGGACCTAAGGGTGGGACCTGAGGGGACCTGAGGGGGACCTGAGGGTGGGACCTGAGGGGACATGACTGGACCTAAGGGTGGGACCTGAGGGGACATGAGGGGGACCTGAGGGAACTGGTGGAGAACTGAGGAGACCAGAGGAACCTAAGAGGACCTAAATAGATCTAAGAGGGACCTAGGGGAAACCCGAGAGTACCGGATAGGGACCCTGGAGAGACTCGAGGGGGACCTGAGGGGACCTGAAGGGGGACCTGCACCAACCGAAGGGGCTTTGGAAGCACTTGAGGGGGACCAGGGGAGGACCTTAGCAATAACAATAATTGTAATATAGTTTAATTTTAGATCTATTGCACGTTGGTAAGGCTCAACATATAACATGATAACATGAAAGATATATCTCAGTCTTGTAAACGTTTCTCCAAGATTGTAAACGTTACTCCAAGATTGTAAACGTTACTCCAAGATTGTAAACGTTACTCCAAGATTGTAAACGTTACTCCAAGATTGTAAACGTTACTCCAAGATAATACTCGAAACGCATCAACGCTGACCATGTTGATCCTTTTAATGATCCTACGATGAATAAATGTTGATTATGTTGATCATTGGATGAATTAATGTTGATAATCTGAATTCTCCGTTGATTGAACGTTGATAATGTTGAGCCTACGTTCAATAATCGTAACTAGAACATGGTTAATCCGCTATAACTTAGCAGGTGTGGAATATAGACAGGAATTTCCTTAAGTACTTTCGCATTAAATAACACATCTTCAAAAGGATCCTTCTGAAGATGTATTATTATATACGAAAATACTTAAGGAAATTACTGCTTCAATTCAGCCTTCGTGGTCTGACACTGTCATATATATATATATATATATATATATATATATATATATATATATATATATATATATATATATATATATATATACATTTATATATACATTCGCATATAGTCCTGGGGACCATTCAGGCTTGTTCGCATATATATATATATATATATATATATATATATATATATATATATATATATATATATATATATATATATATATATATATATATATATATATATATGTACATTGTAAAGGGCGTGTTGCAATCACTGCAAAAGAGCAAGCACACATGTATCCCGCATTAAAACAGGAAATTGTCTGTCATTCAGTGTGAGTTCATCGAAGTATATCATATTGCCAATTTAAACTGTTTAGCGTGTGCAGTTGTGCAATAGTGATATGCGCGGACAAAGGTGAATTGCATGTGACCCAGTGGCTGCCTGTACCTCTGGCCTGTGTCCCAGTGGCTGCCTGTACCTCTGGCCTGTGTCCCAGTGGCTGCCTGTACCTCTGGCCTGTGTCCCAGTGGCTGCCTGTACATCTGACCTGTGCACAGTGGCTGGTGTACAGTGGCTGCCTGTACCTTTGGCTTATTTACAGTGGCTGTCTGTACCTCTGGCCTGTATTCCAGTGGCTGCCTGTACCTCTGGCCTGTATTCCAGTGGCTGCCTGTACCTCTGGCCTGTGTACAGTGGCTGGTGTACAGTGGCTGGTGTACAGTGGCTGGTGTACAGTGGCTGGTGTACAGTGGCTGGTGTACAGTGGCTGGTGTACAGTGGCTTCTGTACAGTGGCTGGTGTACAGTGGCTGGTGTACAGTGGCTGGTGTACAGTGGCTGGTGTACAGTGGCTGGTGTACAGTGGCTGGTGTACAGTGGCTGGTGTACAGTGGCTGGTGTACAGTGGCTGGTGTACAACACAATTCGAACACATAAAGGAGACCGATCAAATTATATTGGATGATTCTAGTGTAGTTTATCAACGATATTTTGGCTTCTAAAGAAAAATAATATAATATATTTTTATAAATAACAATCAAAATTATATATTTTAATTTATTGTCAAGAGAATTGTTACCAGGTTTTTTGAGCCATTACCTAACATGAACCTTAGAACACTATTGTTTATCTCTGTTCTCCAGGACACCTGACTTGACGCCACATATGTAGCAGGAACACACGTGGCGTCACTGTTATTTTTGTTCACAGCTGGTGATGTCCAGGCTTGGGACGGAAATATCCAGGCTACATCTCTTGTGTATCTTCTAAATAGGGAGTTATAGTACTAGACTAATGAGACGTACAGGCGACGAGTCACAATAACGTGGCTAAAGTATGTTGACCAGACCACACACTAGAAGGTGAAGGGACGACGACGTTTCGGTTCGTCCTGGACCATTCTCAAGTCAATCGACCAAAACCGAAACGGACCGAAACGTCGTCGTCCCTTCACCTTCTAGTGTGTGGTCTAGTCAACATAATGAGACGTCATTGACCTATTACCTAATTCCTTGCATACAAACTTCCTTGAGAGCAAAATAATTGCTCTCGTGGACCCGCCATTCCCTTTAACCTTCTTGCACAATTCTTTTTCCTAACAAAATATCCTGCATTTGCAGTCTTTCACGACCCTACAACACTACGCTTACTTAAGAAAATAAAAAAACCCTCTCCCGTTTCCCCAGACTCCTTCCCAAGAAACATGAAAGTCTCTCACCTTTCCTTTCTTACCTGGCAATAGACACTTACCTCCTAAAGGGACTCTCCATCATCCCGCGCATCTGCATATTTATCTCGAGTGCATGATCACGCACTTAACCAGCATCCTCAGCAATTTTCTCTTATGATGCCCAAGCGCAGATGAGCACTCCAGCATCCGGCTTGGCACTTTGTTATTTCCCGCTCTTAACTCACTTCTTTAAACCTGACTCAAGCTCTTTCTGGTGCACACAGCTTTAGGCTAAGATATGAGGACTTAAAGATCCAGTGCTCAACTGCATAATGTTTCACAAGCGCTTAAACCCCCTTTAATCAGGTAGATAGTGCTATACGAGGGCTTAAAGCATCTTTGATCAGGTAGACAGTGCTATACGAGGGCTTAAAGCAGCTTTGATCAGGTAGATAGTGCTATAAGAGGGCTTAAAGCATCTTTGATCAGGTAGATAGTGCTATACGAGGGCTTAAAGCATCTTTGATCAGGTAGATAGTGCTATACGAGGGCTTAAAGCATCTTTGATCAGGTAGACAGTGCTATACGAGGGCTTAAAGCATCTTTGATCAGGTAGATAGTGCTATACGAGGGGTTAAAGCAGCTTTGATCAGGTAGATAGTGCTATACGAGGGCTTAAAGCAGCTTTGATCAGCCTGTGTGACGATAACACATGAAAGGAATATGAGGACGAAAACTTAGGATAACACGAAGGGAAGGAATAATGACCAACCACTAGAACCATTGAGAATCGAACCCCGACCTGTATGAAGCTAGCCCGTTAGTGTGGGCAATGGTGGGTAAATAAGTGGGCTGGAAGAGAGGATATAATCTGCACTGACTGACATTAAACTGAACGCCGACCTTGCTCAGTAATGACGCAACCCCCAGCTGGAAGCACCTTGAGGGACGCAGGTGGTGACCTCACTAATGAAGCAGATGGTGAAGGTCACCGCATCACCATAAGTTCATTATGATTACCTTCCTCTTCTCATTTGTCTTCGTCCGAGATAATTATGTTTCTGCCTCACACGCTCTCTGTGGCAGTTGAGAGTCAGAGATGGATGGGAAGCTGAGGAGAGTAAAGCTAAAGCTGGGAGAGCATAGCTGAGGCTGGGAGAGTAAAGCTGAGGCTGGGAGAGCATAGCTGAGGCTAGGAGAGTAAAGCTGAGGCTGGGAGAGCATAGCTGAGGCTGGGAGAGCATAGCTGAGGCTAGGAGAGTAAAGCTGAGGCTGGGAGAGTAAAGTTGAGGCTGAGAGAGTAAAGCTGAGGCTGGGAGAGTAAAGCTGAGGCTGGGAGAGTAAAGCTGAGGCAGGGAGAGTAAAGCTGAGGCAGGGAGAGTAAAGCTGAGGCAGGGAGAGTAAAGCTGAGGCAGGGAGAGTAAAGCTGAGGCAGGGAGAGTAAAGCTGAGGCTGGGAGAGTAAAGCTGAGGCAGGGAGAGTAAAGCTGAGGCTAGTAGAGCATAGCTGAAGCTGGGAGAGTAAAGGTGAGGCTGGGAGAGTAAAGCTGAGGCTAGTAGAGCATAGCTGAGGCTGGGAGAGTAAAGCTGAGGCTGGGAGAGTAAAGCTAAAGCTGGGAGAGTAAAGCTAAGGCTAGTAGAGCATAGCTGAGGCTGGGAGAGTAAAGCTGAGGCAAGGAGAGTAAAGCTGAGACTAGGAGAGTAAAGCTGAGGCTAGTAGAGCATAGCTGAGGCTGGGAGAGTAAAGCTGAGACTAGGAGAGTAAAGCTGAGAGTAGGAGAGTAAAGCTTAGACGTACGTGAAGCATACAGTACCCAACAGCTTGAGTACACAGGCAGCCTGCCAGTAATCCATAATATTGTCGTATGGTTTGAATAATGCATTTTGTTTGAGTACTTTTGTGAGTGGTTGAAGCTGTAGCCAATGACAGAGCTCCATGATTGATGAGTGTCTCTCTCACAATTCCTCGGCACCATTCAACTCGTTGCTACAGCGCCAAAGAGTTCTTCACATAAACCAATTCAACTTCCACGAATACTGGATGGTTTAGATTAGTTCATATGTGAAATTGGACATTACTAAATGATCTAAGAGCGTGTGAATTGTATTTATCACCAGTCTAACTACTCATAATTGTTGATGAATACTTCATTGATGAAGGCTTTAATTTATGAACACTTTTGTAAATCATACTTTCCATAACATCTGTTTTTTTTGTCGTGACATTCAAAAGTGTCATGAGACACAACAGCCTTACTCAGTATACTATATATATGTGTAAAGGCAAAGTTGTGTGTAAGTGGTCGTCCCTAGAGACGCATTCGGTCGTCCCTAGAGACGCATTCAGTAAATTCAGCAGTTAATTCAGCGCTAAAACCAGTGTTTAAGTCTCAAAACCATTACGTCAAGTCCTTGATGAGAAAACTTTCGCGCGGTAGCCCAACACACGAGAATTTTCGAAAGTGGTCATCTTGTGGGAGTGGCCACGTGGCTCGAGTACAGTTAGGAGGTGGTTCCTTCCTTCTTACCTTCAGTCTTACGTTCTCAAACAACCCGTTCTGAGGCTATACTCGTCCATCCAGCCGCCGACCCCCAAATCCGCATTCATCAAATGTAATGGAATGCGCATTCAAAATACAAAGTCAATCAATTTTACTATATATTATAATTTGGTGTATAATTAGGCTTGATTTCGGATAGCTTAGGTGTTTAGGCTCGCTTGGCAACTACTTGAATTTGTAGTTAGGAGGGTGAAGCATTTTCAGAAGTGAATTTGACCATTTTTTATGAGGACAGTCTGCCTCATAAACAAAGGACAAATACCCATTTGTCCACCAGCTGAACCTATTGTTTATGTTTACAAAACAACTTTATTCACGACTCAAAACTGATGTTCGAAAATTTTTCGAACAGAGTTTCCCTGATGACTTGTGTTCGAATGCAATAATTGAAAACATGAACTGTAAATCTAACCTAACCTAACTTAGATCTACGTATACATGAAATTATGATATATAATGATTTGTATATGAGAATATAGCGAGTTTCAATTCGCTGAACGTTAAATATAATGATTGCGTCTTTAGGGTTGGCCGCTGCTTGCCCGGGCACAGCCTGTTGACGGGTGGTCTTTAGACCATGCTCGTCCAAGCTGTGGTCGTCCCCAGAGACCCATTCGGTCATCCCCAGAGACGCATTCGGTCGTCCCCAGAGACGCATTCGGTCGTCTCCAGAAACGCATTCGGTCGTCCCCAGAGACGCATTCGTCGTCCCCAGAGACGCATTCGGTCGTCGCCAGAAACGCATTCGGTCGTCCCCAGAGACGCATTCGGTCGTCCCCAGAGACGCATTCGGTCGTCCCCAGAGACGCATTCGGTCGTCCCCAGAGACGCATTCGGTCGTCCCCAGAGACGCATTCGGTCGTCCCCAGAGACGCATTCGGTCGTCCCCAGAGACGCATTCGGTCGTCCCCAGAGACACGCATTCACCAATGTCAAAATATTGTTGATTCAAAACAAGAATTTTCCCAAATATAAAGTCATGTGTGAGTCTTATGTAAATTGACGAGCGAATATGCCTATGTGCTGCACTCACATATTCCCAGCCTCATAAAAACTTCCGAAGTTCTGGTTAATCTGGTAGATGTTCACCTGTTCATGAGTGAACAATACTAAACAGGCGACTCACAACAGTAGCAGAACTTTCTAATAAACAGAAGCAAATGCTCGGTAATCCAGGACGGGGTGCATACTTCAGCCCGTCCTCCAAACAAAGTCCCAAAAGTGATTCCATGCACCCACCAAACCCCCTGTCTATGAATGAAAAGCGGGTTACACACGACTCACAATTGATTTCATTCGAACACTTCCGGAACAAGTGCTTCACTGACGAATTTGGTTGGAACACTTCTGGAAGGAGTGCTTCACTGACGAATTTGGTTCGAACACTTCCGGAACAAGTGCTTCACTAACGAATTTTGTTCGAACCACAACGCTGTAAATGCTTCACCCACGTACTACAAATACAAATAATCGCCAACAGACCTTAAACACCTAACCTAACCTAACCTATGCCTATATATGCACAATATGCTAATATATTATGATATTAATTTATATTTGAGAAAATTCCTGATTTAAATGAACAGCATGTTAAAATTTATGAATGCGTCTGCGGGGTCGACCGCTGGATGTAATGGACTTGAGTCGAGGACGGGTTGCATACTTAATTACTTTTGAACTTTTTCTCGAACATAGTTCAAAAGTAATCAGTAGTTTTCGAACTTTCCGTGTATGAACTGCATCTGTCTAAATTTCTCAACCACATACTGTGAATAATACAAAAAAATAAAATCGTTACCAGAATCTCCTGCATAGACATACCGGCTCAGAGGTTTATCCCTGCCAACAGTATCTTAACACCTACCCTAACCTATCCTAGACCTATCCTAACCTAACCTAACCTATCCTAGACCTAACCTAACCTAACCTAACCTAACCTAACCTAACCTAACCTGCCAACAGTATCTTAACACCTACCCTAACCTATCCTAGACCTATCCTAACCTAACCTAACCTATCCTAGACCTAACCTAACCTAACCTAACCTAACCTAACCTGCCAACAGTATCTTAACACCTACCCTAACCTATCCTAGACCTATCCTAACCTAACCTAACCTATCCTAGACCTAACCTAACCTAACCTAACCTAACCTAACCTGCCAACAGTATCTTAACACCTACCCTAACCTATCCTAGACCTATCCTAACCTAACCTAACCTATCCTAGACCTAACCTAACCTAACCTAACCTAACCTAACCTAACCTAACCTGCCAACAGTATCTTAACACCTACCCTAACCTATCCTAGACCTATCCTAACCTAACCTAACCTATCCTAGACCTAACCTAACCTAACCTAACCTAACCTAACCTGCCAACAGTATCTTAACACCTACCCTAACCTATCCTAGACCTATCCTAACCTAACCTAACCTATCCTAGACCTAACCTAACCTAACCTAACCTAACCTAACCTGCCAACAGTATCTTAACACCTACCCTAACCTATCCTAGACCTATCCTAACCTAACCTAACCTATCCTAGACCTAACCTAACCTAACCTAACCTAACCTAACCTAACCTGCCAACAGTATCTTAACACCTACCCTAACCTATCCTAGACCTATCCTAACCTAACCTAACCTATCCTAGACCTAACCTAACCTAACCTAACCTAACCTAACCTGCCAACAGTATCTTAACACCTACCCTAACCTATCCTAGACCTATCCTAACCTAACCTAACCTATCCTAGACCTAACCTAACCTAACCTAACCTAACCTAACCTAACCTAACCTAACCTGCCAACAGTATCTTAACACCTACCCTAACCTATCCTAGACCTATCCTAACCTAACCTAACCTATCCTAGACCTAACTATGCACAAAATTATATTACATAGTACTATTAACATAAATCAATTTCAAGTACAGTGTTACACCGCAGTGTACAGTGACTGGGAGCACAAGTTCCAGTTTTTCCTGGAAATAACCTCAGACCTGGAATTGTTCATGATTTGTAGACGAGGAGTTTGAATTCGTCTTCTAGAGAATGGAGATGTTTACGTTCAGACGCAATTGTTCATTTAAATCGTAAAATTCATTTTCAACTAATATACAATCATCAAAGCTCGATTTACAACCAGAAAGTGTGATGCACTATTATGCAAAATGTTAATTTTGTGTTAGTAAACAACATTTTTTTGGTAATGCTTCGTGAATATATTGTGAGTTAATGAAGCAAAACGAAAATATCTCTCTCATTATGTTAATCTGGAGAGTATTTCGCTCTGTCTCTGCTTCTCTTTCTCTCTCTCTCTTTCTTTCATAATGTCTCTCCCTCTCTGTCTCTTTCTGACTCTTCTTTGTTTTTTTTAATAAACTAAGACTTGGGTTTATTTATGCTGTCGAATGAAGTGCCTAGTGCAACTGCAAGCAGGAGCTGTTATCATATTTCTTTCTGTCACTATCTTTTTCTCCTTCTGTCTCTGTCTGTCTGTCTGTCTCTCTTTCTCTCTCTCTCTCTCTCTCTCTCTCTCTCTCTCTCTCTCTCTCTCTCTCTCTCTCTCTCTCTCTCTCTCTCTCTCTCTCTCTCTCTCTCTCTGCCACTGTCTCTGTCTCTCACACCATTTCTCCCTCCTCCAAAAAGATATGTGAAGATCATTAACAAAAAGCGTCCTGGGGGTCTCCAAGATCATCTTATGCACATAAAGTTGAATAAGTTGTGGGGGAAAAAACTATCCGAGATGAAGATAAATCTTGAGGAAGGCCTTAGAGGAGATAACTCACCAGAGGAGCAAAGTTAGACGTATGAGGGAACTTGACGTCAGGACGTAACTCCTGATGAGGCAGAGGATCCTCTGGCAGGAGGCTGAGATGTGCGTCCCGCTGGGAGGAGGCTGAGATGTGCGTCCCGCTGGCAGGAGGCTGAGATGTGCGTCCCGCTGGCAGGAGGCTGAGATGTGCGTCCCGCTGGGAGGAGGCTGAGATGTGCGTCCCGCTGGGAGGAGGCTGAGATGTGCGTCCCGCTGGGAGGAGGCTGAGATATGCGTCCCGCTGGGAGGAGGCTGAGATGTGCTTTTTTCAATCCGAGATGTGCTAATCGAGGAAAAAAGATTGATGGGCAATTTTAATTGAATCAGAGTCTGATTTTTTACAGAAAATGTACTATTTCTGGATTTAAACATTCTACATCTATATTTGTGTCTAAATGTTTAGAGTTACGTTAATTTTGTATGCTTACGTGTTCGTTTCCTACCTGTTAAGTAGGCTCCAGGTTCCCATAGCACTTGTGAAGAATGTTTCAAGAGTTTTAATAGAAAAAGTCCCTAAAATTGTTTCTATTTTTGGACGGACGTAATTATACGTATTCTTAAAAATGTTTGATTATATTGACTTCATAATGACCAAAATATGCCCTAATATCCTTGGAAGTTCGTTCTTACAGCTCTCGTCGGCTCCTTCACAGGTAAAGCTCCTTTTTGTTCCCCCCTTCCTCGTCTCATCTATCATATTTAGATCTGATATGAGGTATTGATCCACACAATCAAGATAATATGAGTCCAACACATATGGAGCAACATAGTCCTTCGCAAAAGTCCTCAAGCTTTACGGTCCAGGACATACATAATGGAAAATGCGAGATTTTATAGTCTCTATCTAAATGTTCGTCAGTGATAGCAATATCTGTTATATTATTACTATAATGTATTATATAATATATATTATACATACTATACTATTACCTCTTTTACTGGGTCTGCTATCTTCCCCCTTCTATATTTCTTTAATTGAACGGCCCCAAGACTGTGTTTTTATTAAGAATGCTTCTCGGATTAATGATCAACATTTGAAAAAGCTTCAATGAAGATGATATCTTCTTCTTCACTGAAGATTAAATCTTCTTACTTGAAGATGATATCTTCTCCATCACTGTTGATTGTCATAATAATACGCGCTATCTCTCTCTCTGGCCATTTATACCTTTGTTTCAGTCATAAGATGCTTATACAAGCAACTTTTGTTCAATCTCCTTTCTTTTGTTTAAATCCCTGGCTCCCTAAGATTAAAATTCAAAGTATACAATACACTTTGGGTATAAAGCCTGGCTCTACCTGAGAATGCAATAAAACTCTACAAATCCCTGAGATTAAAATCAACGTTCTACACATTCTTGTGAGTATAAGTCAACGTCTATAAATGTCTGGGATTAGAGCTCAGGCTCTGCAAATACCTGGAATTAATTGCCAAGCTCTACCTTTCCAGTGATCATTCCCTAGGGGTCTCATGCTAAGCTCTACCATTCCCTAGGGGTCACAAGCTAAGCTATACCATTCCCTAAAGATACAAGCTAAGCTCTACAATTCCCTAGGGGTCACAAGTTAAGCTCTACCATTCCCTAGGGGTCACAAACTAAGCTCTACCATTCCCTAGGGGTCACAAGCTAAGCTCTACCATTCCCTAGGGGTCACAAACTAAGCTCTACCATTCCCTAGGGGTCACAAACTAAGCTCTACCATTCCCTAGGGGTCACAAGCTAAGCTCTACCATTCCCTAGGGGTCACAAGCTAAGCTATACCATTCCCTAAAGATACAAGCTAAGCTCTACAATTCCCTAGGGGTCACAAGCTAAGCTCTACCATTCCCTAGGGGTCACAAGCTAAGCTCTACCATTCCCTAGGGGACACAAGCTAAGCTCTACCATTCCCTAGGGGACACAAGCTAAGCTCTACCATTCCCTAGGGGACACAAGCTAAGCTCTACCATTCCCTAGGGGACACAAGCTAAGCTCTACCATTCCCTAGGGGACACAAGCTAAGCTCTACCATTCCCTAGGGACACAAGCTAAGCTCTACCATTCCCTAGGGATACAAGCTAAGCTCTACCATTCCCTAGGGACACAAGCTAAGCTCTACCATTCCCTAGGGGGTCACATGCTAAGCTCTACCATTCCCTAGGGACACAAGCTAAGCTCTACCATTCCCTAGGGGTCACAAACTAAGCGCTACCATTCCCTAGGGGACACAAGCTAAGCTCTACCATTCCCTAGGGGTCACAAACTAAGCGCTACCATTCCCTAGGGGACACAAGCTAAGCTCTACCATTCCCTAAAGATACAAGCTAAGCTCTACCATTCCCTGGGGGTCAGAAGCTAAGCTCTACCAAATCGCTTCCGACCATTTGCTTCATGTCTTCCCAGAAACTGCTTACCTTTTATGTTCCACAGGAGCGGAAGACCTTCCAAGATATTCGTAGATTCCTTGACCAAATTCAGGTTAAAATTTTTATGTCTTTCGATATTCTGTTCCGACTTTAAGTTTCGTTCTCCCCCGCGTCAGATATTTTATTTTTATTTTTTTTATTTATAAGAGCGTTGAGTTGAAATTATTTTTTTTTCTCTAAAGTTTTAATTTTATTTAGAGAAATGTTTCAGAAAGCGAGGCTGACTAACTTTGTATTCCCGGAAGAGCCACTTATATTGTGTTGACAAGTGGCTGAATGTTCGCTTTGTGTCGCACTTTACCCTACTAGGTGTGGAGGCTCCTTGTTCCCCGCGGTCATGTGGAGGTGGAGGGTGGAGTTGTGCCCACTCCCAGAGGGTGGAGTTGTGCCCACTCCCAGAGGGTGGAGTTGTGCCCACTCCCAGAGGGTGGAGTTGTGCCCACTCCCAGAGGGTGGAGTTGTGCCCACTCCCAGAGGGTGGAGTTGTGCCCACTCCCAGAGGGTGGAGTTGTGCCCACTCCCAGAGGGTGGAGTTGTGCCCACTCCCAGAGGGTGGAGTTGTGCCCACTCCCAGAGGGTGGAGTTGTGCCCACTCCCAGAGGATGGAGTTGTGCCCACTCCCAGAGGGTGGAGTTGTGCCCAATCCCAGAGGGTGGAGTTGTGCCCACTCCCAGAGGGTGGATGTTGGAGGTCAGTGACTCCTCTTCCTCCAACCAAAAGGTGAATACCTTTGAGATTACTTGGAGGTGGTTGGAAGGATCACTAGCCTCTTGGCTCGATGGATGGCAGAGGGTGGATGGTGGAGGGTGGATTGCGGAGGGTGGATGATGGATTATTGCAGCTTCTGCCGCCTACAAGGAAGACGGAGGACCTTCAGCGTCTAATGCCACATCCATCTCACCTCTCCTCGCAGGGACACACGCACACACACACACACACACACACACACACACACACACACACACACACACACACACACACACACACACACACACACACACACACACACACACACACACACACACACACACACACACACACACACACACACACACACACACACACAGGGGGCTACAGGGGCCTGGTAGCCTGGACAGCGCGCAGGACTCGTAATTCTGTGGCGCGGGTTCGATTCCCGCGCCAGGCAGAAACAAATGAGCAAAGTTTCTTTCACCCTAAATGCCCCTGTTAACTAGCCGTAAATAGGTACCTGGGAGTTAGTCAGCTGTCACGGGCTGCTTCCTGGTGTGTGTGTGTGTGTGTGTGTGTGTGTGTGTGTGTGTGTGTGTGTGTGTGTGTGTGTGTGTGTGTGTGTGTGTGTGTGTGTGTGTGTGTGTGTGGTGTGGAGAGAAAAAAAAGTAGTTAGTAAACAGTTGATTGACAGTTGAGAGGCGGGCCGAAAGAGCAGAGCTCAACCCCCGCAAACACAACCAGGTGAATACAACTAGGTAAATACACACGCACACACACACACACACACACACACACACACACACACACACACACACACACACACACACACACACACACACACACACACACACACACACACACACACACTTCTGAGGGGGTCTGGTAGCAGGGCGAACAACGCAAAGGAATAGTAATTCTAAGGCCTGGGTTCGATTCCCGGACCAGGCAGAAACAAATGGGCAAAGTTTCTTTCATCCTGATGCACCTGTTACCTAGCAGTAAATAAGTACTTGGGAGTTAGACAGGTGTTACGGAGCTGCTTCCTAGGTAGGTGTATGTATGTGTGAGTGTGTGTGTGTGTATACTCACGATAAGCTCGTTTTGAGTTCTGGGAAGACAGCCGTACCTGTCACTCCATACCAGCCTTGACAGGAGCAGCTCTCCACTGTTGTCCTTGGTTCCGAGGTTCACTTGCGATCACGATAACTCCTCCATGACGGGGACTGACACATTATTATTATTATTCCATAGAGGAGCAGCTCCTCATGCTGGCCATCACCTGTTAGCAAAAGCACCGTTTGATAATTATGGTAAGGGAATTATCAAAATAATTATGTAATGTGTTAGTCTACAACTAATTTGCACAAGTGAACGTTATTAACTCAGTCTTGGATAAGTTGGATTCTAGTGGTTCTACAGTTTGCCACTACAGCGATGTTGTAGGTACTTCTACAGTCCGCTTCCACAACAAGAGCAGCGTTGCTTATACAACAGACTCACACAACAGGTAAACGTTGCTTATACAATAGACTCACACAACAGGTAAGTGTTGCTTATACAACAGACTCACACAACAGGTAAACGTTGCTTATACAATAGACTCACACAACAGGTAAGTGTTGCTTATACAACAGACTCACACAACAGGTAAACGTTGCTTATACAATAGACTCACACAACATGTAAGTGTTGCTTATACAACAGACTCACACAACAGGTAAATGTTGCTTATACAATAGACTCACACAACAGGTAAATGTTGCTTATACAATAGACTCACACAACAGGTAAGTGTTGCTTATACAACAGACTCACACAACAGGTAAGTGTTGCTTATACAACAGACTCACACAACAATAATAAAAAGTTCTAATTGAACGAGGATTGCCTTGCGATAAGGCAATTTTTTCTAGTTACGAGCTTGGGAGAAGTTTTGAAGTGCCTTAATTGGAGAGAAACTGTTCCGCTTATTGCTGCCACTCGCTTAAGCGTTCTGCCTTTACTGAAGACCTTGACGCTATTACTGACTGTCCCTTAACAGTTCTCCTTTCACTCAAATTGCAAGAGAGCCACGTACTAACCTGGTGAGGAGTGGGGAAAGAGCCAAGTACTGACTAAAGAGGAGAGAGAGAGAGAGAGAGAGAGAGAGAGAGAGAGAGAGAGAGAGAGAGAGAGAGAGAGAGAGAGAGAGAGAGAGAGAGAGAGAGAGAGAGAGAGAGAGAGAGAGAGAGAGAGAGAGAGAGAGACACAGAGTGCAGGTCTCTGTGTTCTGAAGTTGTAAATATAATTTCATTACTGGTTCATTAAAAATGCACGTTGGAGGTCGGTGGTCAATTATTAATTACAACGCCAGTGTTGACCCCAGAGCTGAGCTAACTGATATATATAAATAATCATTTTGTTGACAATATTCCCTGTGTATTAGAGGACAATACCTCAATAGTTTTGACTTGTCTGGCGGCTGCCATCCATCCAGGGGGTAAACACCTCACCAATGCCCACTGTGCTTCCCACTTGAACGAATTGCTATTTTGCCTCTACAAATGCAAAAAAAGTCCATGGAGCATTTACAATCAGTATCATTGGGTTGAACTGATCACTCAATAGCTGCTTATACTTATATTGAAACTAAATTCCCTGAATTTTCTCTTCCATTTCCATTTCTATCCAGCGCACCTGCTTCTACTCGCGTCATTCAAGCCTATCCGCTCAATCATCCCCGTCTACCGGCGCTCAACACCTGTCCAATAGACCGTTAACTATATGAACCCCCACCCCCCACCCTTACCCCCTCCCTTTTTCAACCAGTCCAACCGCAATCCCATTACGTTTTTTTGGCCTTTTCAATCGGCACTCTCTATTGATCGCATTTCTCCAACGACCACAGCTTGAGGGATCCTTCTCGGGGTTTCCACTACGCTGAGCGGCTTCAATTTCTTTTAGTGGGGCCACTTGGGGGAGCAGAAGGATCGGGAGCTGTCCCTCCACCACACCTCCACACAACCACTCTCCAACTTTTGATGTTTTCTAAGTAGATAATGTGTGTGTGTGTGTGTGTGTGTGTGTGTGTGTGTGTGTGTGTGTGTGTGTGTGTGTGTGTGTGTGTGTGTGTGTGTGTGTGTGTGTGTGTGTGTGTGTGTGTGTGTGTGTGTGTGTGTGTGTGTGTGTGTGTGTGTGTGTGTGTGTGTGTGTGTGTGTGTGTGTGTGTGTGTGTGTGTGTGTGTGTGTGTGTGTGTGTGTGTGTGTGTGTGTGTGTGTGTGTGTGTGTATGTGTGTGTGTGTGTGTGTTGTTCCCAGAGAGAATGAACATGGGGGAATGTTCAGTGTGAGGAGAGTGAACATGGGGGGGGGCCATCTACAATCATGTGGGGCCAGGGCTATGTTGCCTGCAATCTTATGTTGTTTGCCAGGTCTATGTTGCATGAAATGTTGTGTTGTGGGCCACTTCTATGTTGCCCGCATGTTGTATTGCCACCCAGGTGTGTGAGGCGAGCCAGGTGTGTGAGGCGAGGCAGGTGTGTGAGGCCAGCCAGGTGTGTGAGGCGAGTCAGGTGTGTGAGGCCAGCCAGGTGTGTGAGGCCAGCCAGGTGTGTGAGACCATCCAGGTGTGTGAGGCCAGCCAGGTGTGTGAGGCGAGCCAGGTGTGTGAGGCCAGCCAGGTGTGTGAGGGCCAGCCAGGTGTGTGAGGCCAGCCAGGTGTGTGAGGGCCAGCCAGGTGTGTGAGGCCAGCCAGGTGTGTGAGACCAGCCAGGTGTGTGAGGCCAGCCAGGTGTGTGAGGCCAGCCAGGTGTGTGAGGGCCAGCCAGGTGTGTGAGGGCCAGCCAGGTGTGTGAGGCCAGCCAGGTGTGTGAGGACCAGCCAGTTGTGTGAGGCCAGCCAGGTGTGTGAGGCCAGCCAGGTGTGTGAGGCCCAGCCAGGTGTGTGAGACCAGCCAGGTGTGTGAGGCCAGCCAGGTGTGTGAGGCCAGCCAGGTGTGTGAGGCCAGCCAGGTGTGTGAGGCCAGCCAGGTGTGTGAGACCAGCCAGGTGTGTGAGGCCAGCCAGGTGTGTGAGACCAGCCAGGTGTGTGAGGCCAGCCAGGTGTGTGAGACCAGCCAGGTGTGTGAGACCAGCCAGGTGTGTGAGGCCAGCCAGGTGTGTGAGGCCCAGCCAGGTGTGTGAGACCAGCCAGGTGTGTGAGACCAGCCAGGTGTGTGAGGCCAGCCAGGTGTGTGAGGCCCAGCCAGGTGTGTGAGGCCAGCCAGGTGTGTGAGGCCCAGCCAGGTGTGTGAGACCAGCCAGGTGTGTGAGGCCAGCCAGGTGTGTGAGGCCCAGCCAGGTGTGTGAGACCAGCCAGGTGTGTGAGGCCCAGCCAGGTGTGTGAGGCCAGCCAGGTGTGTGAGGCCAGCCAGGTGTGTGAGACCAGCCAGGTGTGTGAGACCAGCCAGGTGTGTGAGACCAGCCAGATGTGTGAGGCCCAGCCAGGTGTGTGAGACCAGCCAGGTGTGTGAGGCCAGCCAGGTGTGTGAGGCCCAGCCAGGTGTGTGAGGCCAGCCAGGTGTGTGAGACCAGCCAGGTGTGTGAGGCCAGCCAGGAGATATAACTGACTAATTAATGTTCAGCTATTCCGATAATTAGGTTTTGCCGAGACGGGTTAAGGCGGACGACGCTCTCCATAGTTTGACATCAACATGACTTAGTCACACTGATTAATTACAAATCTTCAAGCTAATTTGAAGAGTGTGATGGTCACGGATGAGTTGACGTCCACAAGCTGCTCAGGAAGGAGCAATCGTGCGGCTCTCTTTGTGTTCTGACACGTTCGTAGCTACATTAGTGAGGCTCGAAGGTCCACTGAAACGTTTTTAGCAGTATTAGTGAGGTTCGTAGGTGCACTGAAACGTTTTTAACAGCATTAGTGAGGCTCGTAGGTCCACTGAAACGTTCGTAGCAGCATTAGTGAGGTTCGTAGGTGCACTGAAACGTTTTTAGCAGCATTAGTGTGGCTCGTAGGTCCACTGAAACGTTTTTAGCAGCATTACTGAGGCTCGTAGGCCCACTGAAACGTTTTTAGCAGCATTAGTGAGGTTCGTAGGTCCCCTGAAACGTTTTTAGCAGCATTAGTGTGGCTCGTAGGTCTACTGAAACGTTTTTAGCAGCATTAGTGAGGTTCGTAGGTCCACTGAAACGTTTTTAGCAGCATTAGTGAGGTTCGTAGGTCCACTGAAACGTTTTTAGCAGCATTAGTGAGGTTCGTAGGTCCACTGAAACGTTTTTAGCAGCATTAGTGAGGCTCGTAGGTCCACTGAAACGTTCGTAGCAACGTTAGTGAACCTTAAATGTCCTCAGACACGTTTGCAGCAACACCAGTGAAGGTGTCAGGTTCTCTGACACTTGTAACACCTTCTGTTAAACCGGCGGATTTTACACAAAATTCGTGACAAAATCGCCTGAACTGACTTTGCTTACTTCAAGCAGACTCCAACAGTCCGGCCAGTCAAACAGTCAAGTGTAAGTGAGAGTGTGTGATCTCGTCCAGTCAGCCAGTCTAATCGAACAAACTTTATCTGTATTGTTCTCATAGTTCTCTTTCAATAGCTTTTATTTAATAAAACACAATTATGGAAAAGTCTTATATTCCATATTATTTGTCTCAGGAACTATACCACAGTACCCAAAAAAATATGTATATAGTGGCTTTTATAATTATATCGTTCTGCTTAATCGCAATATACTCTAGTTATTGAACAAAGATTACAAAAGTATTTACAAATAAGTCATTCCACTTTGATGGTGGCCATTCCAATGTGTATTGTGGTGAAGTAATTGTTAAACTTGTATCCAATGATAAAAGAGTAGATTTTGCTCTTATCATATATTATTTTGCTCTTATCATATATTATTTTGATCTTATCATATATCATTTTGATCTTATCATATATTATTTTGATCTTATCATATATTATTTTGATCTTATCATATATTATTTTGATCTTATCGTATATTATTTTGATCTTATCATATATTATTTTGATCTTATCGTATATTATTTTGATCTTATCATATATTATTTTGATCTTATCGTATATTATTTTGATCTTATCATATATTATTTTGATCTTATCGTATATTATTTTGATCTTATCATATATTATTTTGATCTTATCGTATATTATTTTGATCTTATCATATATTATTTTGATCTTATCGTATATTATTTTGATCTTATCATATATTATTTTGATCTTATCGTATATTATTTTGATCTTATCATATATTATTTTGATCTTATCATATATTATTTTGATCTTATCATATAATATTTTGCTCTTATCACATATTATTTTGATCTTATCATATATTATTTTGCTCTTATCATATATTACTTTGATCTTATCATATATTACTTTGCTCTTATCATATATTACTTTGCTCTTATCTAGCGCTCTGAGCTTTACCGTTTTACGAAGAAATTCAGTGGACGTTACTGGCTCTTAATTTTTTTTGGAGGGGGGGGGGGGATATTAGCTGTTGTTTCCCCATTATATGTTGGGTCATATTACCTTTTTGTTCCTATTAACTGTTGGTTCTCGTTTCTGGTTGGTTCCCATTAGCTGCTGGTTCAGGTTCACATTAATTGTAGGTTAATATTTTATGTTGGTTCATATTCTTGTTGGTTCACATTACCTAATGGTTCACATGAACTAATGGTTCACATTACTTAATGGTTCATGACCTAATGGTTCACATGAACTAATGGTTCACATTACTTAATGGTTCATGACCTAATGGTTCACATGAACTAATGGTTCACATTACTTAATGGTTCATGAACTAATGGTTCACATGAACTAATGGTTCACATTACCTAATGGTTCATGACCTAATGGTTCACCTGAACTAATGGTTCATGACCTAATGGTTCACCTGAACTAATGGTTCATGACCTAATGGTTCACCTGAACTAATGGTTCATGAACTAATGGTTCATGACCTAATGGTTCACCTGAACTAATGGTTCATGACCTAATGGTTCACCTGAACTAATGGTTCACGATCTAATGGTTCACATTATCACGAGTGTCACATTACTATTAATTAATATCGTTCATTATATTAACACGTGTTTAAATTTCCTTCATATTTTCATATTAAAAAATCCTGAAATTCTCTGACGAATTAAAAAAAATATATTAAATGCATTTATAATTTTTTATTTTCATTTCATTAATATTTAAATTGTCATTATACACTGTATAATCGTTGGGAAAATACATGGTGTATTCTCATTAATTACATACACTCTGTATTCTCTAGAAAATGACACCTCTGATGTATTCTTTGGCAGAAAATTCTTTAAGCCAATGCGTTAGAAAAGTACACCCTGTGTATGATCGCTAGCTGGAAATACCCAGAGAATGTACTACTGCAGCATTCAATTGTTGTATATTTGATAACAGAATAACCTATGTATATATTCCTTGACAGAATATACACTGCGTATTTTCTTTGACTTAAGTTTCTATACACTTTATGGAGGAATGCACTCTGTATACTTATTGATAGAATGCACACTGTATACACATTGGTGGAATACCCAGTATTCTCCAGGGCATAATATACCTTATATATATATATATATATATATATATATATATATATATATATATATATATATATATATATATATATATATATATATATATATATATATATATTCGCACTAAGAGAATATATATCCTTTGAATAAACCTCAACGCTATACTCCTCGAGCAAAGCCTGTGTATCCTCCATGGAAAATATAAAAACACCCTATGTATACATTTTGATACATTATTTATACAGTAGGTGAAGGAAACATCCAATACATCTGTAACTGTATTAAAACCCAATTTTCGGATGCAGCCATTAACATCTTCTCTCAAGGTCCTGTGGACAATGTGTATTAACTCCTTCATTCAAACACTGTAACACTGTAGTAAGTTTTTTGTTTTACCTGTAGTATTGTAGGTTAGAATATACCTTCAGGTGTACTCCTTAATGACATACAGAAATCTTATATGCCTTGTTAGACTGAACCTCGTTCACAGTCAGGGAATGTCTTGACAGCTGTAACTTAAGAAAGAAAAATTCAAAATGCGTAACGTGGTAGATTTTGAGAAGTCCTTTTACAGGGGGTTACAGTAGAGTGTATGTATTGGTTCTTGTCTCACGCTGGGTTAGAGTGTACTGTGTGTACTGGTTCTTGTCTCACGCTGGGTTAGAGTGTACTGTGTGTACTGGTTTTTGTCTCACGCTGAGTTACAGAATAACGACTCATATTTATGTAAGTTTGTGATGAGAGAGATTCAACCACCTTGAGGACTAGCTATTAAATGCGTTCCTGTACCGGAACGTTTCCGTACCGGAACGTTCTCGTACCGGAACGTTCTCGTACCGGAACGTTGTCGTACCGGAACGTTCTCGTACCGGAACGTTCTCGTACCGGAACGTTTCCGTACCGGAACGTTCTCGTACCGGAACGTTCCCGTACCGGAACGTTTCCGTACCGGAACGTTTCCGTACCGGAACGTTTCCGTACCGGAACGTTTCCGTACCGGAACGTTCTCGTACCGGAACGTTCTCGTACCGGAACGTTCCTCCTTCAGGAACAGCATCAGTGAGGGAAGGAAGGAAAAGGAGGAGGGTGTTGTGGGTGTACCTCCCTCAGCGGGGAAATGGGAAGTACAGAATGATTCATTATCACTCAGAGGGGGAATGAGAATGACCGGATGATTGATCACCCTCCAGAGGGGAATAGGAATGACGTAACGATTGCTCGCCCCTCAGAATGGAATGGAAATTTCTGATGCTTTTGTTGTCTTCGGTTCGAGGTTCTGAAGGTCCAAGTGAATGAATTGTTGTTATCCAGGAGCTGGTGGATTAATTAATAAGGAATGAGAAGGTCTGAATGATTGATCCTCAGTCAGAGGGGAACTGTAATGCTGTAATGATTGATCCTCCTTCAGAGACGTCAGGAAAACAGGTTAATACAATTAAGTATATCATTTATATACATTATATATATGTAAATTATATAGAAATCCTCAGAACGTGTTTTTGAACATAAATATTGACAGCACATTTGAATCAAGTCTTGCTTAAGTAAGTTGCAAACACCCCCCCCCCCTGCGTGAAGCAACTGTTGATAAAATATCTCAGATTATAAAGTAAGCAAAGTAAGTTCACTTCAATTCTCTACAGAGGATAATTGCACTTTCGGCTATGTTCTACAGTTCCTTGTTACCAGGTCACAACTTCTCCATAAAGGTTCCGAACTTGGACGCCGCTGGAATGATTACAATAATATTTCTGTATTGTCTTTCTAATTTTCTTGACAATATGTCTTTTTTTTCTATTAGCCCATTTATCTAGCTTATTTTTGCTGTGTTTCTTAATTTCTATTCTTCCTGTGTTTCTTAGTTTCTCTGTCTTGAGCTCTGTTTTCAGCATCTTTTACTGTGTCTCTGACTCTGTTTCTCTCTTTAATTTTTCTATGTAATTTACTATTTTTCACACACACACACACACACATACAGGGGACGGGTGGCTGAGCGGACAGCACGCTGTACGCGTGATCCTGTGATCCCGGGTTCTATCCCGGGCGCCGGCGAGAAACGATGAGTAGAGTTTCTTTCACCCTATGCCCCTGTTACCTGGCAGAAAAGAGGTACCTGGGAGTTAGTCAGCTGTCACGGGCTGCTTCCTAGTATGTGTATGTGTGTGTGTGTGTGTGTGTGTGTGTGTGTGTGTGTGTGTGTGTGTGTGTGTGTGTGTGTGTGTGTGTGTGTATGTGTGTGTGTGTATTGAAAAAAAATTAGTAGTAGTAGTAGGAACAGTTGATTGATAGTTGAGAGGCGGGCCGAAAGAGTAGAGCTCAACCCCCGCAAGCACAACTAGGTGAATACAACTAGGTGAATATATACATACACACACACACACACACACAGGCGGGACCAAAGAGCCAAAGCTCAACCCCCGCAAGCACAAATAGGTGAGTACACACACACACACACACACACACACACACACACACACACACACACACACACACACACACACACACACACACACACACACACACACACATACACACTGCTGCTCTCGCTCTCTCTCATTCCGTCAACTCTGCCAATTGCAAGAACCTAAAATGTCAAAAGCTCCACAATCGGCCAGAACATGACAGATCACCACGACGACCTCAATTCACATTGACCCTAACTTCCCCCCGCCGCGCGTTAGCCGAAGGTACGGTCATTATGAAGATAAATAGATGCTATATAGTCGGGCTGCTAAGCCAGTACGTCTATATACACCCGGAGGGGAGCCGGGGACAAGGAGCTGGGCTCCAACAATGGGGGAAGGAATGGTGCCAAACAAAAGGAACCTTTATATGAACGTTGTTTACTATTAAACAAGCCACAAACCAAAACAATGATGTAATGTGTGACAAAAGCAAGTGACCAAGAGGCCGAGTGTCTTTCGCCAGCCCTTTCACTTGATTTGTAACTCTGTAAAAAATCCAACCTAACCTAACCTTCCCAGAAACGTACAAACCCCAGCAACCTACCTAACCTATGCAGGCGATGAGTCACAATAACGTGGCTGAAGTATGTTGACCAGACCACACACTAGAAGTTGAAGGGACGACGACGTTTCGGTCCGTCCTGGACCATTCTCAAGTCGATTGTGAGAATTGTCGATTGCGAAACGTCGTCGTCCCTTCAACTTCTAGTGTGTGGTCTGGTCAACATACCTAACCTATCACTCCATTGCATAGAAACGTAGATATTTGTCACCTGTTAGCTTTCCTAGGAGGCTGCATTTGTAATGTAGGTTGCCACAACGTAAAAAACGCAACCTATTAGTTTGAGCTCCCGGAACACCGACCACATTATTATTATTAACACGATTCAGAACCGGTGATTGCAACAGGTGTCTGAGAATGAATAAATAAATAACAATGATTTCCACCTGATTTGTGTAACTTTGTAAAGCAAAAACTTCAGTAAATGACCAGATATTTATCGTGATCGAAGTGGTGTATAAATTCAAGAAATGAAGTGATATAGTTGTATATATATATATATGTATGTATATATATATATATATATATATATATATATATATATATATATATATATATATATATATATATATATATATATATATATATATATATAAGTTTGCATATTATATGAATCTGAAACACGTTGCTAACATGCTGTGAAGTGCAGGGAAAATGCTGAAAGCATAGAAAGAGATAGTTGCATCAATACTGACGAAATAATAAGTCGTTCAAAGAAACTATAGCAAGTCTTCCTGATCCCCTACAGGAGCCCACGCTCGTGAGAGGACATGAGGCGAATGCAACCACTAGACATTAAAGAAATGACAATTTAAGGGGTCAGAAGTGGCAGCCTCCTAGCTGAGAAGAGTGTGGTCATAGGGCGGTGATGGAGGGAGTGGTTGGCAAAGAAGTGACGCCCACTTTAGAACCCCTAAAAGTGCCAACATCGCAACAGAACGCGGTTGGCAGGCCAGTGACACCATTCACGAACACCTAAACAGCCAATATCCCGGGGCCAGGTATGAGACGATGAGGCCAGGGCGAAGGAAGAGGTGCACTGAGCACCTTGATGGCGAGGGGGAAGCTTCAGCAAAAACGTAGTGAGATGAAAGACTCATCAGATACGAGAAGATGAAAGATGCTGTGAATTTAAAGGAGATGAAAGATACTGTGAATTTAAAGAGGCAAGATTCTGTAATGTTATAGCAGATAAAAGATGTTGTGAATTAGAGGAAATTAAACATGTGCTAAAGCTAAAGAGGAAAGATGATGTGAATTTAGAAGAGATGAAAGATGCTATGAAATTATAGGTAATAGACACTTTAAAGAAAAAGGAGATGAAGGATATTGTGAAGTTAGACGTGAAAAACACCATGAAGTTAGAGGAAAACACCTTGAAGTTAGAGGAGGGTAAAAGACACCTTGAAGTTAGAGGAGGTGAAAAACTCCATGAAGTTAGAGAAGATGAAAGACACTATAAACTTACTGCAGGTGAACGAAGCCATGAAATTATCACTATTACAAAACTAAATGGAATATAAAAGAAACTGTATACATATATAAAGAGTTTACCTCTTTAATTACAGAGAAAAAGTCGTGCACTGGGCTAATGGTGTTCAGAAACACTGCATAACTTCACCGTGTTCCTAAATTTGTGGCGTGTATTGAAGAGAAAGTGATCATGTCACTCAAAAGGCCAGTGAATATGGTGTAATTAACATTACTATTGCGATCAATACGAGTATGATGACCATGTGAATGATATTTATGAAGACGAAGGAACCTCCGTATATCACTTTCTATTTACACAAATTTCTAAAATTGTTGATCACAGTGATGCTGAATCAGTATTAAGTTTCAAATTGACTTTGATGGACTTAGAAAATCAATGGGAGGGATATATGTATTGATAATGTTAGTGACAGGCAGAGGTAAAAATAAAGTGTTAGATTAGATAGGGGAGTCGAGAGAGGGGACTGAAAGAGATATGAAAGGGGAGATAGGAAAAAGAAGAAGGATTATTCAGAAATGACGTCTGAAAGTTTCCAGGTGACCGAGGGGAATATTGAAGTGAATGTGATGGTGGATGACACTGACCCTTCGTGCCTTGGTCTTTGATCCAGCAGGTTGTGGTGGATTACATATTCATTTGTTCTTAATTTCATTTGTCAGCTGATGAGAATAGACGTGTGAGATAAAATGCGTAGGGATGGACTATTTTCAATCAAACGGATGGATATGGATTAATCAGGATTAGTAATTAAAAACCCAAACATTATCATCTGGTGTTGGTGAAACATTGATATCATACAAAAGATAAACATTAGTGAGTATGACTTTCGGTGAGTTGAACCTGAAAAATGCAATGATAACAAAGTTGAATCATTGCTTTACTGCAAATGTAAACACTATACATTTGTTTAGTGTTTACATTTGCTTTAGTGATCACCTTGCTTTGTAAACCTTTAGTTTACAAACACTATACAGTGTTTACCGCAATCTAATCCTCAAGTCAGAGCAACTTACTCAAAATAATTACTATATAGACTCAGACAACACTATTATCATGTGAGACAAAATGTTTGGAAACAGAAATGAAAAGCGTATTAGGCCATGGCAAAAAAAATTTGTGTGTCGACAGGAAAAACTATATTTAAGAAATACCTGTAAGATTCTACAGTGAAGATAAAAAAAAATCATTCCTCTCTCTCCCCACCTTCCCTCTCATTTTTTACTTCCCCTCACAGCTCCCCTTCACCCTCATCCCTCTATTCCCCGCGACTATTTTTTCCTCTCTTATTCCCCCTTCTTCTTCGTCTGGCCTCCAGTCTCTGCCTTTCCTCTTTTCTCCCTCTTCCTGAATTTCACTCCTCTTCCCACCCCTCCTTCTCCGTCTCACTCTCCCCTCTCCTCTTCCACGCCTCCTCCCTCTCATTTCTCTCCTCCTTCTTCCCATCTTCATCACCTACCATTTTTCCCCCCATTTTACCCATCTTTCTTCTCACGTTCTTTTCACCTATTTCATCCCCCTTTCCCCTCACCTTCCACCTGTCCCCCCACCATCTTCCCCCCCCCCCTTTCTCCCCTCATCTTACACCTCCACCAAATACTATAATTACTGTACACACTTTCTTCATCACCATAAGCATTTTCATAACTCACTGTTTTCATCACTGAAACCCGAATGCATTCACTTCATCTCTTCGGGTAAATCATGAAAGTTGTAGTTAACTCTACGGAAAACATCCGGGATTTCATTTCAGACCAATACAAATCGTAGAGGACGATATATAGACTGATATTTCTTTATTTAATTTTGGCCCAGTCTAAGTAGCCTATGTCCGCCCATACCCCTGACCACTCACGCTACAAGTTTCGGTGAGGTTGATCCCAAGTGTCTGGTCTCCAATTTTGGACAGAAAGAAAGCCAAACATTCTCTCTTCTTGCTCCCGCCAAATCCCCTGTTTATGAAAAACTAAACGGTTTACACACGACTCGCAACTGCTGATGTTCGAACACTTCCGGAACAGGTGCTTCACTGACGAATTTTGTTCGAACCACAACGCTGTAAACAGCCCGTCCTCCAAACAAAGATCCAAAAGTGATTCCATGCATCCGCCAAACCCCCTGTTTATGAATGAAAATCGGTTTACACACGACTCACAACTGATTTCGTTCGAACACTTCCGGAACAGGTGCTTCACTGATGATTTTTGTTCGAACCACTTCGCTATAAATGCTTCACCTACGTACTACAAATATAAAATAATCGCCAACAGAACCTAAACTCCTAACCTAACCTATGGCTATATATGTACAATATGCTAATATATCATAATATTAATTTATTTCTGAGAAAGTTCCCGTTTTGAATGAACATCATGTACAAATTTACGAAGGCGTCTGTTGGGTCGACCGCTGGATGTAATGGACTTGAGTCGAGGACGGGTTGACAAAAACAGATAATCGCTAACCGAACCTAAACACCTAACTTAACCAATATCTAAATATGTACAATATGGTAATATAAAATAATGTTAATTTATGTTTGAGAAAATTACTGTTTTGAATGAACAGAATGTTAAAATGATGAATGTGTCTTAGGGATAGACAGAGGATTTGCTCTGAGGACGAGTTGGCTCAAGAAAGCATTCCCGCGCTTGCATCTCATTGGTAGAAATTCTTTGTTGACATTCAGCACAACAGCCAATCGCAGGAAGGGGTCAGTGAAACGCTCCACACATTTAATAATATCTCCGGTGTTCAGTTCACCAGCCCTGATGATGATATTTTGTTTCATCTCTCACCAAACCAAAAAAGTACTTTTTAATCAACTGAAATGGTTGATAATAAGTTGTCTGGAATATAACCGTTCTTATATATAAATTGCCTGGTAACCGGACCTGTGACGTCATCAATTTGTGGATTTTATGCCTAATTCTGCCCCTAATTGGAACTTCTTGTAAAGTTCAATCCCCACCCCACCCCCCAAAAAAAATCACACACACACACACACACACACACACACACACACACAGAAGGTTGTGGAAGCCAAGACCGTCAGTAGTTTCAAAGCGTTATATGACAAAGAGTGCTAGGAAGACGGGACACCACGAGCGTAGCTCTCATCCTGTAACTACACTTAGGTAATTACACTTAGGTAATTACACAGGGCCGGTGTCTAGGTCTTCTTGAAGAGGAGTGGGGCCGGTAGAGGGGCCGGTGGCTGAGTGGACAGCACGCTTGATACGTAGTCATGTGAACCGGGGTTCAATTCCCAGGGCCGGCAGAAACAAATGAGCAGAGTTTCATTCACCCTGATGTCCCTGTTACCTAGCAGTAAATAGGTAGGAGTTGGACAGCTGTTACGGGCTGCTTCCTGGGGGTGAGTGTGTGTTATGCACGTGCATATATATATATATATTTATGCGTTTATGCAGCAATATTGGATTACTGCTGATATCGCATTGAAGTCACCACGCCTGGCAAGGGACTGTTTTCATACAAATGGATGGCAGTGGGTTTTAATTTTTATTTTGCCCTATGCTTAATAAACAATTTCCTAAGAAAAATTGACAAAGCTCAAATTACATTCTCTAGAAAGGCGAAGAAATATGAATGACATGATGAAGGCCTGGTCGACGACCGGGCCACGGGGACGCTAAAGCCCCGGAAGCACCTCAAGGTAAGGTAGAGGTGTGACTGAATGGATTCAGGAACTATAAGGCAATCACTAGCAGAGGAAACTAAAAACTGGTGCGCCAAGTCACGACCTTTTAATCCCCTTAAACGTACCTGTGCAGGGTCACTGAGCGGCTACCTGGTGACGTCGTTGACCATTAGCGATGTCTGTGCAAGGGTCACCGGGGTAACCCAAAACACACGAGACACACTCGTGTCCGCTGAAAAGAGCAAATCGGACACGACTTGTCTCGTTTCCCACTACTGTGGGAATTGTGTGTGTGTGTGGCCGAGTGATTTTCTTTATTTTCAATAAATTGTTTCCAATTAGTTTATTGGAATTATTATTATTATATTATATTAGGAACATAATTTATTGACTTATTTGTGTTAGTTTAGGTTAGGTTAAGATAGGTTAGGTTAGGTTAGGTTAGGTTAGGTTAGGTTAGGTTAGGGTAGGTTAGGTTAGGTTAGGTTAGGTAGGGTTGGTTGGATTCGGTCATATATCTATGTTAGTTTTAACTAAAATTTAAAAAAATTAATTTATACATTATAAAAAGGACAGATTTATCATTTCATAAGAAAAAAAATTAGAAAATATTTAAAATCAGGAAAACTTGGCCAATTAGGCAAATCGGGTCTTGCATAATAGGCCGAGTACGACGTTCTGGCTACTATATATATATATATATATATATATATATATATATATGAATGAAAACTCACACCCCAGAAGTGACTCGAACCCATACTCCCAGAAGCAACGCAACTGGTAACTACAGGGCGCCTTAATCCGCTTGACCATCACGGCCAAATGCTTGTTTGCATTTGTGTTCCTCACGTGTGCCCCAAAGAATGAGGTGATTTGGTGAAATGCTATGCCCAAGATTACCATCCGAGTTGCCGTCGGGGAAGTGGCTCAAATAGCCTCGGCTATCACTTCCTTTTGACGGCCGTGATGGTCAAGCGGATTAAGGCGCCCTGTAGTTACCAGTTGCGTTGCTTCTGGGAGTATGGGTTCGAGTCACTTCTGGGGTGTGAGTTTTCATTCGCATATAGTCCTGGGGACCATTCAGGCTTGTTTGCATATATATATATATATATATATATATATATATATATATATATATATATATATATATATATATATATATATATATATATATATATATATATATATGTTAAATATGACCGAAAAGGTAAGATTAATAATTCTAACACGAATTTTCAAAATATTTCTTATGTTTCTTTTCACTGTCAATGGTAATTGAAAAGTCAGTTCTCCAAAATTCATTTTTATTTCTAGTCTGACGCGACGCTTGAACGCGTTTCGTAATAACTTATTACATTTTCAAAGACTTTAGTTTACACACACAACTGTAACCTGTTGTTGTTGTTATAGATTCAGCTACTCGGAACAAGTTCCAAGTAGCACGGGCTATGGTGAGCCCGTAACTTACCTGGCACAGGAGCGGGACAAGCAGCTCGGGGTATGGTGAGCCCGTAGTGGACTTACCTGGCACGAGAGTTGTACTGTGTAGCTGTAACCTGTAAACACATCCATATTTATACTCGCATTTGGGAAAGCGAGTTCGCATTCATGTGATATGAAAGTCTTGGGTAAGGTGATTGACATTTACACAAGACAGAACACAAACCAATGGGTATAAAAACATAAGAATGGAAGTAACTGCAGAGGGCCTATTGGCCCATACTTCCTCTTGATGCTTCTATATTGGTTCGGAGTCTTGAAGTGGGTAGAATATAGTTGTGCATTAATTGGCTGTTGATTGCTGGTGTTGACTTTTTGATGTGTAGTGCCTCGCAGATGTCGAGCCTCCTGCTACCGCTGTTTCTATCGATGATTTCTGTGTTGTTTGTTAAGATTTCTCTGGTGATGGTCTGGTTGTGAGAGGAGATTATATGTTCCTTGATGGAGCCCTGTTGCTTATGCATTGTTAATCGCCTGGAAAGAGGCATTGTTGTCTTGCCTATATACTGAGTTCTTTGGGGCTGACAGTCCTCAAGTGAGCATTTGAAGGCATAGACGACGTTTGCTTCCTTCGTCCATCTCTCTATCTGTTTTTGTTTTTATATCTCTCTCTCTATCAATCTCTTTATCTCTATCACTATCTATTTGTCTCTCGTCTCTCTTCATGTATCAACCACTTAAGCTTGACTGTAGAACGCCGGTCTAGCTTCATGCAGGTCGGGGTTCAATCCCCGACCGTCCAAGTGGTCCAATCATTATTCATTTCCCCCGTCCCATCAGAAATTCTTATCCTGATCCCTTCCAAGTACTATATAGTCGTAATGGCTTGGCGCTTACTCCTGGTAGTTCCATTGGATATCTATCTCTCTATTTATTATCTATCAACAGCCGGCACGGGCAAACTTAGGAAGATTTTTAATGTATCTTTATCCTCAGGAGTGGATAAAGTAATTCAAGAGATCCAGATATATGATAATACCGGGTATAAAACCTATATCAATAGCTATGGAATTTTTAGGTAATAATACAGCTGTTTCCATCTATCGTCGAAACGTACACTATCGGCAGGCCAGGAAAATAGCAGCCATAAGGTACAGCTTATGCCATCTATCGTTATAAAAGTACACTATCAACAGGCCAACCTCTTAAATACAAGTGGCGCCATCTATTGGGTTCCCATTGCACTCTCAACGAGCCAACAGCAGCCCATAAGGCGGGTTGTTGTGCTCAAGGAAGCATTCCCGCGCTGGCATCTCATTGGTAGAAACTCTTTGTTGACATTCACCACAACAGTCAACAGCTATCTCTCTATTTTTAGCTTTTCACTGATTCCTTCCTGTTGTTGTTGTTGATTTAGAGTCGACGGCGATCATACGTTCCTGTGATTGGCTGTTGTGCTGAATGTAAGCAAAGTTTTTCTACTGAATTATAAAAATTCAGTTTTTGTTTTACGTTTTAAAATTCATGTAGTTTTATAAAAAAAAAAAATATTTTTTCTTTGATTTTGATTATTATATACTAATGGGGTAAATAAATTAATATTACGGTAAAGTAACCTCTGGGGTCATGTACGTGACAAGAAGTTCCATCTAGTGGCAGAATTTAACATTAAATTCACCACCTGGTCACGTCACTGGTTTGGGTTGCCAGACCATTTTTATGTAAGAAAGGTTATATTCTGCAGTATTTCATTATCACTTAATTAACAATTTCAAATTAGTAAAAAGGTAACTTTTTGAATAGATTAGAGATGAAACAGAATATCATTAGCAAGGCTGGTGTACTGAACATCGGAGATATCATTAAATGGGTCGAGCGTTTCACTGATCCCTTCCTGTGATTGGCTGTTGTGCTGAATGTCAACAAAGAGTTTCAACCAATGAGATGCCAGCGCGGGAATGCTTCCTTGAACACAACAACCCGCCTTATGAGCTGCTGTTGGCCCGTTGACAGTGCAATGGGAACCCAATAGATGGCACCAGTTGAATTTCATAGGGGGGGGGGGTAGTGTAGTTTTATGACGATAGATGGAATCAACTGTCTCATTACTTAGAGAATCCCCTTGAATACAAATCGATAGCTTATAATAAATGTTTTATACGCTGCTGATATCAGGTATCTTGAGCTCTGAAATTACGTTATCTACTCTTGAGGATATCATGAAAATGAATCCAAAGTTTGTCGTTGAGAGATAGCCAATGAGACAGAGAGAGGAATAGATAGAGAGATAAAGAGAGAGATAGAGATACATAGAATGGAACTATCAGGAAAAAGCGCCACTCTATTACAACTATATAGCACTTGGATGGGATCAGGATAAGGATTTGGGATGGGACGGGGGAAAGAAATGGTGCCCAAAAACATGGACGGTCGGGGATTGAACGCCGACCTGACCTGCAGGAAACAAGACCGTCGAGCTCAAGTGGTTGATACATAGAGAGAGACAAATAGTCATAGACAGATAAAGAGATTGATAGAGATAGAGAGATGGATAAAGACATACAGATAAAGAAATATAGATATAGAGAGATAGACATAGAATAGAAAGATAGGTAGACAGAAGCATAAAGATAAAGAGAGAGAGAGAAGTAGATATATATATATACACATATATATATATATATATATATATATATATATATATATATATATATATATATATATATATATATATATGTCCTCCCCCCAATCTCTCACTCCCCTGTCACATTAAATTAGAAATTAAAATTCAAGAAAGGTGAAGGGTTCTCAGCCATACGTGGTGGTCAGCGCTCGAGGAATGGTTGTCCGAACCATTCCTCGGTATATATTGTTAGCTAAATGCTGTTCCAATGGACATCAAATGTGTTACATTGGCTACCCCCCTACTAGGCCAGTGAATCCACGAGGCGCCATCCACAACAGGTGATTAACTCATAAGTACCTGTTTCCTGCTAGGTGAACATTGCCATCAGTTGGTTATTTCTTTGAATTCAACCCCACAATAGATGCTTAACTCCCAGGTACCTATTTACTGCATAGTGAAGGGGCTTATCGGATGCAAGGAAATGTGTCCCAATTTGAAGGCTTTGGATCATTTCAATAAATACAATACGTACATGGGAAATATATATATATATATATATATATATATATATATATATATATATATATATATATATATATATATATATATATATATATATGTATATGCGTTATATTTAGGAATGTTTTGCGTTCTCAAAAATCCAGAATACAATCCATTTACTAAAAACTTTTTACCATATTTCCCAACATTTTCCTGCCTTTTAAAAACATTCTCCAACATTTTGCAAAACTTTACCAACATTTTACAAGCATTTCAAAAGTTTTCCACCAATTGCCAATATTTTTGCAACGTTTTCCAACATTTGACAATATTTTGCGACATTTTCCAGCATTTTATAACGTTTTTCCAACACTTCACAACATTTTGCAACAATTTCCAAACACTTTGCAATCTTTTCCATTAGACTAATCCCCATGAGCGTGCTCCAGGGAGAAGCGGCCAGTGACTGGCATGACCAGATACTCTTCTTGACAGCTTCCCATAACGTGAGTATGTGTAAGTTATTATTCCATTGACAGTTTAATTATTTTTTGAGAGAGTGTAATTAGCCTCATCTCTTTTAATAGACGATCACTGGTATCAGGCGGTATAAGGTCTATGTGTGTGTGTGTGTGTTTCAGGTTTCTGGTGTTAGGGAGACCGAGGTTTCATTTCCTGGCATCCTCGCTGGTATAAACAGAACTGGAGGTATATCTACCATGCTGAAATAAGGTAATAGACTTTTTGTTTATGTGAAGGTCACTGCAGTTAGTTTTGATGGAGACAGTCGTCTGAGAGAGTAGTGACAATGTTGTCTATGTGTGTACTATTTACTCCTGTGACGTCTGTATGTTTGAGGAGGACGTAGGTATACATTGGCTGTCTTTAATTGGAGAGGTGACAGAAGAACTATAGGATGTGTATCTTTGATAAATGCCATCTGCTCTTGCACCTGCAGGAGGGTTTTCTCCAGTGCATTGGTCTGGCACAGGAAGCTACACCACCACCTGACCTTGCACAGGAACCAACACCAACACCACCTGGTCTTGCACAGGAAGCAAGAACACCACCACCTGGCCTTGCACAGGAAGCAACAACACCACCACCTGGCCTTGCACAGGAACCAACACCAACACCACCTGGTCTTGCACAGGAAGCTACACCACCACCTGGCCTTGCACAGGAACCAACACCAACACCACCTGGTCTTGCACAGGAACCAACACCACCACCACCTGGCCTTGCACAGGAAGCAACAACACCACCTGGTCTTGCACAGGAAGCTACACCACCACCTGGCCTTGCACAGGAACCAACACCAACACCACCTGGTCTTGCACAGGAAGCAACAACACCACCTCCTGGCCTTGCACAGGAACCAACACCACCACCATCTGGTCTTGCACAGGAAGCTATAACACCACCTGGTCTTGCACAGGAACCAACACCACCACCACCTGGTCTTGCACAGGAACCAACACCACCACCACCTGGTCTTGCACAGGAACCAACACCACCACCACCTGGTCTTGCACAGGAACCAACACCACCACCACCTGGCCTTGCACAGGAAGGGACACCATTAGCATTGTAGCCAGCCCAGACTTCATATAGCTCACAACTGTCGCTGGCGAAGAGTCTACGCTGGTGGACGGTAAATTGACACACGGCGCCATCAAAGAGAGTTTTCCATCACTTGTGATTGTAAAATAAATTCTTTCCAAAGAGACAGTTGGGTAAATTGAGTTTGCATCTGGGATATGGATTGACATATATAAACTTGAATATATTTGCTAGCAAAATATCTTTACAGTTGATGGTTTTAATAGTTTATTTATATATATATATATATATATATATATATATATATATATATATATATATATATATATATATATATATATATATATATATATATATATGTCGTACCTAATAACCAGAACGCACTTATCGGCCTACTATGCAAGGCCCGATTTGCCTAATAAGCCAAGTTTTCCTGAATTAATATATTTTCTCTAATTTTTTTCTTATGAAATGATAAATCTAACCATTTCATTATGTATGAGGTCAATTTTTTTTTATTGGAGTTTAAATTAACGTAGATATATGACCAAACCTAACCAACCCTACCTAACCTAACCTATCTTTATAGATTAGGTTAGGTTAGGTAGCGGAAAAAGTTAGGTTAGGTTAGGTTAGGTAGTCGAAAAACAATTAATTCATGAAAACTTGGCTTATTAGGCAAATTGGGCCTTGCATAGTAGGCTGAGAAGTGAGTTCTGGCTACTAGGTACGACATATATATATATATATATATATATATATATATATATATATATATATATATATATATATATATATATATATATATATATATATATATATATATATATATATATTATCCAGCTGTGTTTGCCAGGCTTTGCAGTTAAGACTTGTCTACAATTCTCGACTCAGATCTATGATTGCTCATAAAAAGTTCGTTTCCCGGAGTGCTCACAAGGGTACGGAGCCCCGGGTCGTGCCACAGTGAAAAACACAAACAAATCCTCCACTGCTTCCTCCGCATTTATAAACAAAATTCTAAAAATACGTTAAAATTCGTATATAAATGAGGGGAGAATGTTGGGTGGGAGCCTGGTATATATTATATATATATATATATATATACATATATATACATATATATATATATATATATATATATATATATATATATATATATATATATATATATATATATATATATATATATAACTGAAAACTCACACCCCAGAAGTGACTCGAACCCATACTCCCAGAAGCAACGCAACTGGTATGTACAAGACGCCTTAATCCAGTTCGAGTCACTTCTGGGGTGTGAGTTTTCAGTTGCATATTGTCCTGGGGACCATTCAGGCTTGTTCGCATATATATATATATATATATATATATATATATATATATATATATATATATATATATATATATATATATATATATATATATATATATATACACCAGGCACTTGCCTGGTTCGTTAATATTATGTGATTTCTCTGTGTATTGTTAAGTAGTGGTTGGCTCTATTGGCTCACACCCGCATGGTGCCGGGTTCGATTCCCGCGGCAAGACGATATGTGTTTGGCAGCGTTTCGTTCTTTGTTTGACTGTGTTTAAATTGGTTTTCTGAGAGGTATATACGGCTGTTGAGGGCTATATCCTTGGGGAAGATTAGTCGATGGATTATTATAGGATCCATTAGCCTAACATACTTGATGAATTGTTTATATTGTTAATATACTGTATATGGAAGTTTTAGTCTTACAACCGGGAGACAATTATTGTTTACAGCTTAAAAGTCTGTTTGTCTTTCTTTCTGTCTGTCTGTCTGTCTGTCTGTCTGTCTCTCTCTCTCTCTCTCTCTCTCTCTCTCTCTCTCTCTCTCTCTCTCTCTCTCTCTCTCTCTCTCTCTCTCTCTCTCTCTCTCTCTCTCTCTCTCTCTCCCTCCCTCCCTATGCCCTTACATTGAAGGCTATCCCTTCCAGTCACTTGAGCATGGTGTAGAGTGCAAGAAACCACTTTCACACCCCCACAGGTCACGGCTCTGACCTCCAATAACCGTGGACGAGGTTCAGGCAGCTTCGTGCGCCAGTAACTGTTCACTCTCCATCAGGAAGAATAGCTCAGTTTGCCTGATGAAATTAAAAGCGAAAAAAATATTGGTAAATGTTCTTACGTTGTTCGTGGGGGGTTAGGTGACCTACATTGTTTCCTGCACGCTGTAGCTGTATGATGATAAATCATA
The DNA here is from genome assembly GCF_040958095.1 of Procambarus clarkii. Lineage (NCBI taxonomy): Eukaryota > Metazoa > Arthropoda > Malacostraca > Decapoda > Cambaridae > Procambarus > Procambarus clarkii. The sequence goes on along the minus strand of NC_091197.1, from coordinate 6,909,860 downwards.
CAATGTAAGCACTGAATAACGTGAATGGTCCTGATTCCTCGTTACTGTGTGCGGGGGGTAATGACACACCGCGAACAATGAACTTTATATCAACAATGAATCCAATATGAACAGTGAATGCTTTGCATACTACTGTCGGAATTAAATATGCATTTTTTTTAACAACTATTCAACCACTGTGCCGTGATCTTCTGTATTTTTCTAATTAAAATTATTATTATCATTATTACCAACAATGAACTCAATACACACTCACAAAAAATCAAACTAACGTGATAACATATCAATGGTAAAATCAACCGGAGCAATATATATATATATATATATATATATATATATATATATATATATATATATATATATATATATATATATATATATATATATATATATATATATGCGAACAAGCCTGAATGGTCCCCAAGACTATATGCGAATGAAAACTCACACCCCCCCCCCCACCCCCCCCCACACCCCAGTCACTTCTGGGGTGTGAGTTTTCATTCATATATATATATATATATATCTAAAACATCTATCTATCAATGGGGATCTAAACATTCCCTCTAATGCGTTATGCGTGGTTTCCTCCGAGGCTATGGGTCCCCCTTCTTCCAGCTAGAGGTGGTACTCCCTTCCATTATATATATATATATATATATATACATATATATATATATATATATATATATCTATATATATATATATATATATATATATATATATATATATATATATATATATATATTTTAAATATATATGGAAGGGAGTACCACCTCTAGCTGGAAGAAGGGAGACCCATAGCCTCGGAGGAAACCACGCATAACGCATTAGAGGGAATGTTTAGATCCCCTCCAATACAGTTTCTGTGTGCTTTTCTCCTACCACCCCCTTCCTTTTTTAATTTTTGTGCTTTATTTTGCATTTGATGGTTACAAGATATACATGGGTTGATACAAAAATAATAATGCAAAAAGCTGATTAAAGGTTATGGATCTCTTGAAAAACACAACAATGGGAAACATTGATGAATGTCACAGACGGGTTCGATCATTGTTGCAAGTCAAACACTTCTTCGAATTCCTCTGAAGTTTGACTAGTGCCCAAGACGCAACAGGCATTTCCCCTCTGAATCGCAACACTGAGGCGCTGGAACAAGAAACTTTTTGCTCTCTGGTCTTTTGTAGCGCTGATCAATTTGTCCCCCAATTCCTTTAGGAACTTCAATGCACATTTTCCCCACGAACCGAGGGTCTCCGAGCCGATCGGAACAAAGCTGTAGCAGTGTGCTAGACCTCTGTATTTAATAATTTTCTGCGATTCCCTGAAAGAAGCAGCACCACCGCTTTCACGTGTGCTGTAGTGGAGGTAGGTACTGGCCAGTGTGGCAGCGCACGTGTAGTCCCATACCACTTGCTTACCATCCTTCCAAGGTAGCAAGGTCGCTTCTGAGGGTCGTTAGGTCTGGATAAGTGTGGTTCTCTTTGTGCCGGGTAGCGGGCTGTAGCGAGGCTCCTCTTGATGATGTCGTTGACTTCTTCATGTCTTGCAATTTTACCCTGTGATTTACGACATACCAGACCATGACGACCATATTGGTCTGCCATCGCAGTTCCGCAGATGCACCTATGTTCGGTAAGGATGGGGGCGGCAAGGCGAAGGGCAACTCCAATGCGGAGAGCGTCATGACTGAGGCGAGTTCCCAGGGCTGCATTGGGCACAGCAAATAAAAAATCCCCGGAGTGGGGTGCTGTTACCGCTAGGAGGCGGGCTTTGTTTTAAGCATCAGCGTTGTCAATCATTGCTGTGACAGTCTTTTCCATTATGGGGCTATCCCAGTGGGCCTTCTTGTGGTCTTTTGGGACTTGTGGTCGGGGTTGAGGGTGTGCAATGGTGTCCCATTGTATATATATATATATATATATATATATATATATATATATATATATATATATATATATATATATATATATAAACATTGTTGATGTTGTGGTCAACAATGACCCACAACATCAACAATGACCCACAACATCAACAATGAGCCCCACCACCAACAATGAACAATACAATGATTCAAATATCCTTGAATACTAGTCGTAGTGATTATTAAAAAAGTCCGGTATTAGGCCTGGTCGTTACAGAATACAGAAGTATTACATGCCAGGTATTACAGCAACAACACGAGGGGTCTATGCAATAACAGTGCATAAATTGTATTGCATTCTGCACTTAAATAAGCGACATTATCAAACAAAATTGAAAAAAAGTTCATATACATATCAGTTCATTAATTGTATTGCCTTCGGAATTTTTATTCCATATATTATTAGACTAAATTACAAAAAACTATACAACCCGGCCATGATTGCAATGTATTCGTATTAGCGAATGTCAGAGTTAGTGCATACTGACAGAAACTTTTATGAATACGACATCGGCACTGAAAGGTGACCTGATATATTTTCCTAATGAAAATAATTAGTCAGATTAGCTGAGTGCACCAATTTTCTAGGTGACATTCAACATATTGATTATGTAAGATTTTGTGTGTGTCGTGCCTGCCTGAGGTTCACTACGGGGTTGTGTGTGTCTTTGTGTGTGTGGCGAGGCAGAGAGAGACAGAGAGATCTGTCTGTCTGTCTGTCTGTCTGTCTGTCTCTCTCTCTCTCTCTCTCTCTCTCTCTCTCTCTCTCTCTCTCTCTCTCTCTCTCTCTCTCTCTCTCTCTCTCTCTCTCTCTCTCTCTCTCTCTCTCTCTCTCTCTCTCTCTCATACATCACGGGGCTGAGGGAACAGCGCTTTGAGGTCGTAGTCACCAGGACCCAAGTTCGATCCCCCACAGAGGCAGAAACAAATGGGCAGAGTTTCTTTTACCCGTATGCCCCTGTTCACCTAGCAGTAAATAGGTACCTGGGAGTTAGACAGCTGTTACTGGCTGCATCCTGGGGGGGGTATGTTTGAAAAAAAATTGTTAGTAGTTAGTAACAGTTGATTGATTGACAGATGAGAGGCGGGCCGAAAGAGCAGAGCTCAACCCCCGCAAACACAATTAGGTGAATACACACACACACACACACACACACACACACACACACACACACACACACACACACACACACACACACACACACACACACACACACACACACACACACACACACACACACACACACACGACGTTGTGTTTGCGTCGGCCAGTTGTCTTGTTGATTGACGGTAGAGAGGCGGGACCAAAGAGCCAGAGCGCAACCCCCGCAAACACAACTTGGTGAGTACAACTAGGTGAACTAGGTGAGTACACACGAGGTGACGGTGGAGTGGGGAATGGTTGGGAGGACGAGGGGACGGGGGAAGGTTGCTGTGGCTCACAGCAACCACAGCAACGCGTGGCCGGGTTCAGCTAGTTATAAATACCTGAGCACTTATGAATACAACAATCACTCACTCAGTCATAGCAATATCTTGACTCAAATAGTTCCCCCAAATGAGCACTAAAGCTAAATAATATAATCCTTTCCACTCTATAGTGATTCCAATTTGATTGACAAGAATGACAGTAAATTGATCATAGATGATCTTCGTTTGTTTAAGGCGTGATGGTAATCTTTTCTTCTGGCTAGTGGCATTGTTGATTACTTTTGCCAGAGGCATTGTTGCTAGCGAGAGATTAATCGGTGATGGTATTGTCCTTCTCGATGTGGCGGTATTATAGATGTTATTGATCTGAATTATTATCTCTGGAGTTCATAAAAGTACCGCTGGCAGAGGGAGTTAATGAAGGGTTCAATATCTTGCTTGTAGGGGCATAGCTGATGCTGTTATTGTACAGCTGGGAGGGTTGTTATTGTACAGCTGGGAGGGTTGTTATTGTACAGCTGGGAGGGTTGTTATTGTACTGTTTGGAGGGTTGTTATTGTATTGTTGGGAGGGTTGTTATTGTACTGTTGGTAGGGTTGTTATTGTACTGGTGGGAGGGTTGTTATTGTACAGCTGGGAGGGTTGTTATTGTATTGTTGGGAGGGTTGTTATTGTACTGGTGGGAGGGTTGTTATTGTACTGGTGGGAGGGTTGTTATTGTATTGTTGGGAGGGTTGTTATTGTACTGGTGGGAGGGTTGTTATTGTACTGGTGGGAGGGTTGTTATTGTACAGCTGGGAGGGTTGTTATTGTACTGGTGGGAGGGTTGTTATTGTACAGCTGGGAGGGTTGTTATTGTATTGTTGGGAGGGTTGTTATTGTACAGCTGGGAGGGTTGTTATTGTACTGGTGGGAGGGTTGTTATTGTACAGCTGGGAGGGTTGTTATTGTATTGTTGGGAGGGCTGTTATTGTACAGCTGGGAGGGGTTGTTATTGTACAGCTGGGAGGGTTGTTATTGTACTGGTGGGAGGGTTGTTATTGTAAAGCTGGGAGGGTTGTTATTGTACAGCTGGGAGGGTTGTTATTGTACTGTTGGGAGGGTTGTTATTGTATTGTTGGGAGGGCTGTTATTGTACAGCTGGGAGGGTTGTTATTGTACAGCTGGGAGGGTTGTTATTGTACTGTTGGGAGGGTTGTTATTGTATTGTTGGGAGGGCTGTTATTGTACAGCTGGGAGGGTTGTTATTATACAGCTGGGAGGGTTGTTATTGTACTGTTGGGAGGGTTGTTATTGTACAGCTGGGAGGGGTTGTTATTGTACAGCTGGGAGGGTTGTTACTGTACAGCTGGGAGGGTTGTTATTGTACACCTGGGAGGGTTGTTATTGTACAGATGGGAGGGTTGTTATTGTACAGCTGGGAGGGTTGTTATTGTACTGTTGGGAGGATTGTTATTGTATTGTTGGGAGGGTTGTTATTGTACTGTTGGGAGAGTTGTTATTGTACAGCTGGGAGGGCTGGTATTGTACAATTGGGAGGGCTGGTATTGTACAGCTGGGAGAGCTGTTATTGTACTGTTGGGAGGATTGTTATTGTACTGTTGGGAGGGTTGTTATTGTACAGCTGGGAGGGCTGGTATTGTACAGCTGGGAGGGCTGGTATTGTACAGCTGGGAGGGCTGGTATTGTACAGCTGGGAGGGCTGGTATTGTACAGCTGGGAGGGCTGGTATTGTACAGCTGGGAGGGCTGGTATTGTACAGCTGGGAGGACTTGTATTGTACAGCTGGGAGGGCTGGTATTGTACAGCTGGGAGGGCTGGTATTGTACAGCTGGGAGAGCTGTTATTGTACTGTTGGGAGGATTGTTATTGTACTGTTGGGAGGGTTGTTATTGTACAGCTGGGAGGGCTGGTATTGTACAGCTGGGAGAGCTGTTATTGTACTGTTGGGAGGGTTGTTATTGTACTGTTGGGAGGGTTGTTATTGTACTGTTGGGAGGGCTGGTATTGTACAGCTGGGAGGGCTGGTATTGTACAGCTGGGAGGGCTGGTATTGTACAGCTGGGAGGGCTGGTATTGTACAGCTGGGAGGGCTGGTATTGTACAGCTGGGAGGGCTGGTATTGTACAGCTGGGAGGGCTGGTATTGTACAGCTGGGAGGGCTGGTATTGTACAGCTTGGAGGGCTGGTATTGTACAGCTGGGAGGGCTGGTATTGTACAGCTGGGAGAGCTGTTATTGTACTGTTGGGAGGATTGTTATTGTACTGTTGGGAGGGTTGTTATTGTACAGCTGGGAGGGCTGTTATTGTACTGTTGGGAGGGCTGTTATTGTACTGTTGGGAGGATTGTTATTGTACTGTTGGGAGGGTTGTTATTGTACAGCTGGGAGGGTTGTTATTGTACTGTTGGGAGGATTGTTATTGTACTGTTGGGAGGGCTGGTATTGTACAGCTGGGATGGTTGTTATTGTACAGCTGGGAGGACTGGTATTGTACAGGTGGGAGGGCTGGTATTTTACAGCTGGGAGGACTTGTATTGTACAGCTGGGAGGGCTGGTATTGTACAGCTGGGAGAGCTGTTATTGCACAGCTGGGAGGGCTGGTATTGTACAGCTGGGAGAGCTGTTATTGCACAGCTGGGAGGGCTGGTATTGCACAGCTGGGAGAGCTGTTATTGTACAGCTGGGAGAGTTGTTATTGTACAGCTGGGAGAGTTGTTATTGTACAGCTGGGAGGGCTGGTATTGTACAGGTGGGAGGGCTGGTATTGTACAGGTGGGAGGGCTGGTATTGTACAGGTGGGAGGGCTGGTATTGTACAGCTGGGAGGGTTGTTATTGTACAGCTGGGAGAGTTGTTATTGTACAGCTGGGAGAGTTGTTATTGTACAGCTGGGAGAGTTGTTATTGTACAGCTGGGAGAGTTGTTATTGTACAGCTGGGAGAGTTGTTATTGTACAGCTGGGAGAGTTGTTATTGTACAGGTGGGAGGGCTGGTATTTTACAGGTGGGAGGGCTGGTATTGTACAGCTGGGAGGGCTGGTATTGTACAGCTGGGAGGGCTGGTATTGTACAGGTGGGAGGGCTGGTATTGTACAGCTGGGAGGGCTGGTATTGTACAGCTGGGAGGGCTGGTATTGTACAGCTGGGAGGGCTGGTATTGTACAGCTGGGAGGGCTGGTATTGTACAGCTGGGAGGGCTGGTATTGTACAGGTGGGAGGGCTGGTATTGTACAGGTGGGAGAGTTGTTATTGTACAGCTGGGAGGGCTGGTATTGTACAGCTGGGAGGGCTGGTATTGTACAGCTGGGAGGGCTGGTATTGTACAGGTGGGAGGGCTGGTATTGTACAGCTGGGAGGGCTGGTATTGTACAGCTGGGAGGGCTGGTATTGTACAGCTGGGAGGGCTGGTATTGTACAGCTGGGAGGGCTGGTATTGTACAGCTGGGAGGGCTGGTATTGTACAGCTGGGAGGGCTGGTATTGTACAGGCTGGGAGGGCTGGTATTGTACAGCTGGGAGGGCTGGTATTGTACAGCTGGGAGGGCTGGTATTGTACAGCTGGGAGGGTTGGTATTGTACAGCTGGGAGGGCTGGTATTGTACAGCTGGGAGGGCTGGTATTGTACAGCTGGGAGGGCTGGTATTGTACAGCTGGGAGGGCTGGTATTGTACAGCTGGGAGGGCTGGTATTGTACAGCTGGGAGGGCTGGTATTGTACAGCTGGGAGGGCTGGTATTGTACAGCTGGGAGGGCTGGTATTGTACAGCTGGGAGGGCTGGTATTGTACAGCTGGGAGGGCTGGTATTGTACAGCTGGGAGGGTTGTTATTGTACAGGTGGAAGGGCTGGTATTGTACAGCTGGGAGGGTTGTTATTGTACAGGTGGGAGGGCTGGTATTGTACAGGTGGGAGGGCTGGTATTGTACAGCTGGGAGGGCTGGTATTGTACAGCTGGGAGAGCTGGTATTGTACAGCTGGGAGGGCTGGTATTGTACAGCTGGGAGGGCTGGTATTGTACAGCTGGGAGGGCTGGTATTGAACAGCTAGGAGGGCTGGTATTGTACAGCTGGGAGGGCTGGTATTGTACAGGTGGGAGGGTTGTTATTGTACTGGTGGGAGGGCTGGTATTGTACAGCTGGGAGGGACTGGTATTGTACAGCTGGGAGGGCTGGTATTGTACAGCTGGGAGGGCTGGTATTGTACAGCTGGGAGGGCTGGTATTGTACAGGTGGGAGGGTTGTTATTGTACTGGTGGGAGGGCTGGTATTGTACAGCTGGGAGGGCTGGTATTGTACAGCTGGGAGGGCTGGTATTGTACAGCTGGGAGGGCTGGTATTGTACAGCTGGGAGGGCTGGTATTGTACAGCTGGGAGGGCTGGTACTGTACTCATTAAAGTACTAATGTATATGTAGTGCGTGTTTGCGTGGGCCAGTTGTCCACCTATAGTTTTATTGCGGATGTTTTAAACATAATGTTTAAAATTCAGATTTGAATGTTTTATTCAGGGTCGGAAAATCCACAAAATTCCCGAATTATGTTTGATCCATGCAACTGTTGTATGGACGGAAGGGAAGTACGGAAGGGAATTGCCAGGGGAAAGAGACAATCCATTACGACTATAGAGCACTGGGAAGGGGTCAGGGCAAGGATTTGGGGTGGGACGGAGGGAAAGGAATGGTTCCCAACCACTTATGAACGGTTGGGGATTGAACGCCGACCTGCATAAGGCGAGACAGTCGCTCTACCGTCCAGCCCAAGTGGTTGGGGGGGAAGTACATAAGAACCAAAGAATGTGAAAGAAGATTTAGGGGTTAATTAATCTGAAGGCATTAAAGTGACTTATGTCGGCATGTAAGTGTATGCCCTTGTGTCTGCCGTCTTCCTGAAAATTCAACTCATTCCACGTTAATCATTCCAGAGGTGAGGTGTAGTGGTGTTGTCCAGAGGTGAGGTGTAGTGGTGTTGTCCAGAGGTGGGGGAGTAGTGGTGTTGTCCAGAGGTGAGGTGTAGTGGTGTTGTCCAGAGGTGAGGTGTAGTGGTGTTGTCCAGAGGTGAGGTGTAGTGGTGTTGTCCAGAGGTGAGGTGTAGTGGTGTTGTCCAGAGGTGAGGTGTAGTGGTGTTGTCCAGAGGTGGGGGTGTAGTGGTGTATTCCAGAGGTGGGGTGTAGTGGTGTTGTCCAGACGTGGGGTGTAGTGGTGTTGTCCAGAGGTGGGGGTGTAGTGGTATTGTCCAGAGGTGAGGTGTAGTGGTGTTGTCCAGAGGTGAGGTGTAGTGGTATTGTCCAGAGGTGAGGTGTAGTGGTGTTGTCCAGAGGTGAGGTGTAGTGGTATTGTCCAGAGGTGAGGTGTAGTGGTATTGTCCAGAGGTGAGGTGTAGTGGTGTTGTCCAGAGGTGAGGTGTAGTGGTGTTGTCCAGAGGTGAGGTGTAGTGGTGTTGTCCAGAGGTGAGGTGTAGTGGTGTTGTCCAGAGGTGAGGTGTAGTGGTGTTGTCCAGAGGTGAGGTGTAGTGGTGTTGTCCAGAGGTGAGGTGTAGTGGTGTTGTCCAGAGGTGAGGTGTAGTGGTGTTGTCCAGAGGTGAGGTGTAGTGGTGTTGTCCAGAGGTGGGGGTGTAGTGGTGTATTCCAGAGGTGGGGTGTAGTGGTGTTGTCCAGACGTGGGGTGTAGTGGTGTTGTCCAGAGGTGGGGTGTAGTGGTGTTGTCCTGAGGTGGGGGTGTAGTGGTGTTGTCCAGAGGTGAGTTGTAGTGGTGTTGTCGAGAGGTGGGGTGTAGTGGTGTTATCCTGAGGTGGGGGTGTAGTGGTGTTGCCCAGAGGTGGGGGTGTAGTGGTGTTGTCCAGAGGTGGGGGTGTAGTGGTGTTGTCCTGAGGTGGGGGTGTAGTGGTGTTGTCCAGAGGTGAGGGTGTAGTGGTGTTGTCCAGAGGTGGGGGTGTAGTGGTGTTGTCCAGAGATGGGGGTATAGTGCTGTTGTCCAGAGGTGGGGGTATAGTGGTGTTGTCCAGAGGTGGGGGTGTAGTGGTGTTGTCCAGAGGTGAGGGTGTAGTGGTGTTGTCCAGAGGTGAGGGTGTAGTGGTGTTGTCCAGAGCTGGGGGAGTAGTGGTGTTGTCCAGAGGTGAGGTGTAGGGTGTTGTCCAGAGGTGGGGGTGTAGTAATGTTGTCCAGAGGTGGGGGTGTAGTGCTGTTGTCCAGAGGTGGGGGTATAGTGGTGTTGTCCAGAGGTGGGGGTGTAGTGGTGTTGTCCAGAGGTGAGGGTGTAGTGGTGTTGTCCAGAGGTGGGGGTGTAGTAATGTTGTCCAGAGGTGGGGGTGTAGTGCTGTTGTCCAGAGGTGGGGGTATAGTGGTGTTGTCCAGAGGTGGGGGTGTAGTGGTGTTGTCCAGAGGTGAGGGTGTAGTGGTGTTGTCCAGAGGTGAGGGTGTAGTGGTGTTGTCCAGAGGTGGGGGTGTAGTGGTGTTGTCCAGAGATGGGGGTATAGTGGTGTTGTCCAGAGGTGGGGGTATAGTGGTGTTGTCCAGAGATGGGGGTGTAGTGGTGTTGTCCTGAGGTGAGGGTGTAGTGGTGTATTCCAAAGGTGGGGTGTAGTGGTGTTGTCCAGAGGTGGGGGTGTAGTGGTGTTGTCCAGAGGTGGGGGTGTAGTGGTGTTGTCCAGAGGTGAGGGTGTAGTGGTGTTGTCCAGAGGTGAGGGTGTAGTGGTGTTGTCCAGAGGTGGGGGTGTAGTGGTGTTGTCCAGAGGTGAGGTGTAGTGGTGTTGTCCAGAGGTGGGGGTGTAGTGGTGTTGTCCAGAGGTGAGGGTGTAGTGGTGTTGTCCAGAGGTGGGGGTGCAGTGGTGTTGTCCTGAGGTGAGGGTGTAGTGGTGTATTCCAAAGGTGGGGTGTAGTGGTGTTGTCCAGAGGTGGTCCTGTGCCCAGATGGCTGGATCCTGGACAGAATTTTGGTGTCTTGGACAGGACCCTGATGTCCTGGACAGGACCCTGATGTCCTGGACAGGACCCTGATGTCTTGGACAGGACCCTGATGTCCTGGACCGGACCCTGATGTCCTGGACAGGACCCTGATATCCTGGACAGGATCCTGATATCCTCGACAGAACCCTTATATCCTGGACAGAACCCTGATATCCTGGACAGAACCCTGATATCATGGACAAGATCCAAGGTCATCACACCCTCATCTCCCGCTTAAGCTTTTGTATCATAATTTAAAACACAAAACACTGAAGTTATTGTATTAACAAAATCAACATCAATAACATCAACTAGTTAACAATACCGTCGTAATCAGCATTTAAACATCAACTTCTGGACAGATTTTTTAAGAAAATTAAAAAAAATTGAATTCAAAACGATATATATGAATATCAGAACAATGTGAAGGAACAAATCCACAAGGGCCGTGACGAGGATTCGAACCTGCGTCCGGGAGCATCCCAGACACTGCCTTAATATACTGAGCTACGACAGGGTAAAAGGGTTGAAACCGAAGTTCTACTGAACTTACTGGATCCCGTAGCCTCTCCGAGGCACAAACCAGGCTTTTTTCAAACCAGGAACTTTTTACCCTGTCGTAGCTCAGTCGATTAAGGCAGTCTGGGATGCTCCCGGACGCAGGTTCGAATCCTCGTCACGGCCCTTGTGGATTTGTTCATTTGATGCATCACGCTATTGTGATCTCTGTGTGTAATGTGAAGGCAGGATGGAGCAAGTCTCAGGCCGTGAGCAAATAAACTCATGGCAAAGCTAATCGAAGGATTAATATAGAATGCATCAAATTATTATTCAATTAGACCGTTCTGACCCCTTCATTACCATTATTAAAAAAGTATCGCGGGTGAGGGTTAGTTGAAAATTAAAAACAATTGTGAAAATAAACTTAAATTCCTAAATATTTAAAATTTGGTGCTTGAAGCAGCCTCATCAATAAGAACAAACATACACAGTCATAACAAGCAACAAACAAAGATACACAGTCATAACAAGCAACAAACAAACACACACAGTCATAACAAGCAACAAACAAACACACACAGTCATAACAAGCAACAAACAAACACACACAGTCATAACAAGCACCAAACAAACACACACAGTCATAACAAGCACCAAACAAACACACACAGTCATAACAAGCAACAAACAAAGATAAAACACGAAGAAAAAACACACACCCGATAAATTTAAAAATATATAAGCAAAAACAAAATGTTATAAATATTTCGTTTTCAAATCTTCACAAATATCATAATTTTATAATGGCAGGTAGACTGTGGGAGTCACTGTGGGAGTGTTGGTGGCACTGTGGGAGTGTTGGAGGCACTGTGGGAGTGTTGGTGGCACTGTGGGAGTGTTGGTGGCACTGTGGGAGTGTTGGTGGCACTGTGGGAGTGTTGGTGGCACTGTGGGAGTGTTGGTGGCACTGTGGGAGTGTTGGTGGCACTGTGGGAGTGTTGGAGGCACTGTGGGAGTGTTGGTGGCACTGTGGGAGTGTTGGTGGCACTGTGGGAGTGTTGGTGGCACTGTGGGAGTATTGGTGGCACTGTGGGAGTGTTGGAGGCACTGTGGGAGTGTTGGTGGCACTGTGGGAGTGTTGGTGGCACTGTGGGAGTGTTGGTGGCACTGTGGGAGTGTTAGTGGCACTGTGGGAGTGTTAGTGGCACTGTGGGAGTGTTGTTGGCACTGTGGGAGTGTCAGTGGCACTGTGGGAGTGTCACTAACACTGTGGGAGTGTTGGAGGCACTGTGGGAGTGTTGGTGGCACTGTGGGAGTGTTGGTGGCACTGTGGTAGTGTAGGTGGTACTGTAGGAGTGTTGGTGGCACTGTGGGAGTGTTGGTGGCACTGTGGGAGTGTTGGTGGCACTGTGGGAGTGTTGGTGGCACTGTGGGAGTGTTGATGGCACTATAGGAGTGTTGGTGGCACTGTGGGAGTGTTAGTGGCACTGTGGGAGTGTTGGAGGCACTGTGGGAGTGTTGGTGGCACTGTGGGAGTGTTGGTGGCACTGTGGGAGTGTTGGTGGCACTGCCCGCCAAACACACACCGAAACTACGACGTTGGTGCAACGTTCGAACAAGTTTTAACACCACCTAACCAGTTATAACAACCAATATATCAAGTTGTAACAACGTTCTAATACGTCATAAACACGTTAAGCCAAGATGTAACAACTTTATTACAAGTTGTAACAAGCGGAAAATAGAGACAGTTTCGGTTTGTGTTTCCAGGGTGTAGGAGTGTTGGTGGGACTGTGTGAGTGATGGTGGCACTGTGGGAGTGTTGGTGGCACTATAGGAGTGTTGGTGGGACTGTGTGAGTGATGGTGGCACTGTGGGAGTGTTGGTGGCACTATAGGAGTGTTGGTGGGACTGTAGAAGTGTTGGTGGCATTGTGGGAGTATCAGTGGCACTGTGGGAGTGTTGGTGGCACTGTAGGAGTGTTGGTGGCACTGTGTGAGTGATGGTGGCACTGTGGGAGTGTTAGTGGCACTGTGGGAGTGTTGTTAGCACTGTGGGAGTGTTAGTGGCACTGTGGGAGTGTTGTTGGCACTGTGGGAGTGTTGGTGGCACTGTGGGAGTGTTGGAGGCACTGTGGGAGTGTTGGTGGCACTGTGGGAGTGTTGGTGGCACTGTGGGAGTGTTGGTTACACTGTGGGAGTGTTAGTGGGACTGTGGGAGTGTTGGTGGCACTATAGGAGTGTTGGTGGCACTGTGAAAGTGTTGGTGGCACTGTGGGAGTGTTGGTGGCACTGTAGAAGTGTTGGTGGGACTGTGGGAGTGTTGGTGGGACTGTGGGAGTGTTGGTGGCACTGTGGGAGTGTTGGTGACACTGTGGGAGTGTTGGTGGCACTGTGGGAGTGTTGGTAGCACTGTGGGAGTGTTGTTGGCACTGTGGGAGTGTCAGTGGCACTGTGGGAGTGTTGGTGGCACTGTAGAAGTGTTGGTGGCACTGTAGAAGTGTTGGTGGCACTGTGGGAGTGTCAGTGGCACTTTGGGAGTGTTGGTGGCACTGTGGGAGTGTTGGTGGGACTGTGGGAGTGTTGGTGGCACTGTAGAAGTGTTGGTGGGACTGTGGGAGTGTTGGTGGGACTGTGGGAGTGTTGTTAGCACTGTGGGAGTGTTGTTAGCACTGTGGGAGTGTTGGTGGCACTGTGGGAGTGTTGGTAGCACTGTGGGAGTGTTGTTAGCACTGTGGGAGTGTTAGTGGCACTGTGGGAGTGTTGTTGGCACTGTGGGAGTGTCAGTGGTATCCTCAGGCCTCGCCGCCCTAAACAATGTTTCACAATCCAAGCCTTAAACATCGTCACCTCGTAAAATATATATATATATATATATATATATATATATATATATATATATATATATATATATATATATATATATATATATACATATATATATATATATATATATATATATATATATATATATATACATATATATATATATATATATATATATATATATATATATATATATATATATATATATATATATATATATATATATATATATATATATATATATATGCAATTGACGATCACAAAACACTGATCATTTTATGCGGAAAATCCACAGAGAAATATGAAATGAGGTGAACGTTTCGGCTTTGTTAAAGCCTTTGTCAACACCAGACTGACCATATATATATATATATATATATATATATATATATATATATATATATATATATATATATATATATGGTTCAAGATAAGCTTGATACTACAAGGTTCCCATGCAGGTACAGGGTACCTGGGTACCTCATACGGACTCATACTTGTAGCTGTCTGTATGAGTTTCTGTATGTATGAGTGTGTGTATGAGGTTCCCAGGTACAGGGTACCTTGTAGCTGACAGTATGAGGTTCCCAGGTACAGGGTACCTTGTAGCTGACAGTATGAGGTTCCCAGGTACAGGGTACCTTGTAGCTGACAGCATGAGGTTCCCAGGTACAGGGTACCTTGTAGCTGACAGTATGAGGTCCCCAGGTACAGGGTACCTTGTAGCTGACAGCATGAGGTAAATTAGTATCAATGTTTGGAGAAAACTAAAACACTTGAGAAACAAAATGCTAAAGACGTTCCTGGAAGGAATTTTAGAAATGTAGAGCATAAAAATTGTTGAGTAAAAGTTTTCATGAAAAATAGACTTGTTTCGACTTCCGACTATTTGTTCGTGTTAGAATAATGCCGCTGCAGCACGGAGGTTCAGCTTGCAATAGACAACATTTGAGCATTTGTCAACTCGCAAGACATTTCAAAAGGACTTAGCAGCTACCAAGAGAAAATGTTATGGGGGTGTTTATGTCATGCACGGCATTTAAAATATCTTGCACTAACACGTTTACATTTAAGGGCCAGGATTCATCACAGCATTTTACGAAACCTGTACATCTTTCATCTACCATAGCGGCTCTGATGCCATTTATTCAACAGCCTATACGAGCTTTGAAACTTCCCAGTCCAGGAGTCCAGCTTTTTAATCAATGAATAGAATGTCGCCAAGATTGGGGAAAGATTCATAGGTTGTGGGAGTGATTGTGAAGAGTCTTGATGATCCGTGTGTTGAGTGGAGCGAGACTCACATGTCTGTTGACGCAAGGTTGTGAAAGGGACGTTGTTAGTGTCTCATAACCGGACTTGTCACCGGGAAACCAGGTACTGAGTAAGTGTAGATTCCTAGTGGGCAGAAATCGGTTACACTGAATAAAAGTAGAAGTCCAGTGATCGGAAACCGATTACTGAGAAAGTGTAGAAGACTACGGTTTGGAAACTTGTTACTGAGTAAGTATAGAAAACCAGTGACCAGAATGTGGTTACTGAGTAAGTATTGAAGACCAGTGACCAGAATGAGGTTACTGAGTAAGTATTGAAGACCAGTGACCAGAATGTGGTTACTGAGTAAGTATTGAAGACCAGTGACCAGAATGTGGTTACTGAGTAAGTATTGAAGACCAGTGACCAGAATGTGGTTACTGAGTAAGTATTGAAGACCAGTGACCAGAATGTGGTTACTAAGTATTGAAGACCAGTGACCAGAATGTGGTTACTGAGTAAGTATTGAAGACCAGTGACCAGAATGTGGTTACTGAGTAAGTATTGAAGACCAGTGACTAGAATGTGGTTACTGAGTAAGTATTGAAGACCAGTGACCAGAATCTGGTTACTGAGTAAGTATTGAAGACCAGTGACCAGAATGTGGTTACTGAGTGAGTATAGAACGACTAGTTTTTTGGCAGTTTACTTGGCAGTTGAGCACCTGTGTCACGATGGATACAAAGGTGTTCCCATCGTGTCATTGCCTGGCATGAGTACTGGTTGCAGTACTCCAGTGAGTACTGATGCATTCACTGTACCCACTGCAGCTTCCCCCTGACATTCACCAAGCAATATACTCACCCTCGTGTAAGCAGAGAAGGCCCAAACGACATACGAGTGTATATTAACTGTATTAAAATGTATATTCCACTGTCACTAGGCTTATTTCACTGTAATATCAAATTATATTGTCGAATACATAATTAATTTATGCAGACTCCCACAACCTAATTTGCAATATCAACAGCAAAAATTGTTAATTAGTACATGATACATGACTGACTAACGCTAACTACACAGCTACCAGAGCTGCAATGACATATTTTTGTGTAATACTGGACAGTAAAAACCAAAACTTTTGCGTAGATCTGTCATTTTTTACTCCAAGTGCGTTAAAAGGTGGGATAATTTTTCAATCCATTCAACAATTAGAACTTTCAATCGTTATAACTCGCACAAATCGTTAAAATTGCGGCTCGATTGAACAAGTGTTCACCGGTGTAAATAAAATGTACGTTTTTTAAACGTAACTATTATAACAGTCCATCTTTCTCGGTGAATTACAAAGGATCTGTCCATCTTTCCCGGTGTATTACATAGGAGTTCTTAGTCTGTCCTCATATCCCTTCCAAGAGCTATATAGCCTCATAAGCTTAGTGTGTTCTCACAATTACCTTACCTCATATTTTAATATAAAACTCCTTTCAGATGTCTTCCAAGCATGGCAGAGCGCTACTCATCGTTGATGAAGTAGCGAAATTTCTGCCAGATGAGAAACAGCTGTGAGTAATGGCTTTCCCCGGACCAAGAAAGATAACATGAGGAGCAGATGGGAAGCGTGATGAAATGAGAAGCGAGATGTCATGGATAAGAGATGGGGGGGGGGGGGAAATGTTGCATAAATCAGATCCTTAAGACATTATACTCACCATGAAATATTTTAATGACTCAGCATACCTTTACTCACCATACTCACTAATGCTCTTCTCACCACAAGACTCTAGTGCAGCACTATTTACCCTCAAAGTGTAGATGATGAGTCACAATAACGTGGCTGAAGATATGATGACCAAACCACACACACCTGAAGATGATGAATGTGTGTGATGATGATTTGTGAGTCGTGTGTGACTCACAGACGACTTCATAATGGTCCAGGACGGACAGAAACGTCGTCGTCTCTCCATCTTCCTCAACACTTAAGTGCACCACTTGACTGGTATTCTAGTGAGACTCTCAACACAGAAACACTAAGCGTGTCACACTGACACGTTAAGCAACACAATAATGCAACATGTTAATCAACAAAACATTGCAACACTAAATCAACACTAGAATGCAATACTCGTTCTAGCAACCACTCAACACAATAATTTTACCCTCAGAGCCACAGAACAAATCTGAGCACACAGCATAACAGTGTTGCCAGATTGGGCTACAAATAGCGAATTGGGCTACTTTTGAGAGCCCCGCGCTCCCAAATTTTTAATTTCGCTACTTGCTACTTTTTGGGCTAATTTAAAAGCAAGATGTGCTAATTTGGGCTATTAATGTTAAGAATGTACGATTGCGAGTTACATGAAAGTAACTAAGCTATAAATAATTGTACTTAATAATAATTGTAAATATTAATTAATACTAAATAATATTATTTAATAAATTAGTCCCAATTCAATGCAAAGTTTTCTTCCAAGCACAGAAACTTGTAAATATAAATACAAGATAATAGATAGATCGATAAATAAATAGACAACTTTCAAATATTGCACCAAGTAATGGCGAGAGGAAAAAAATTAGACAGTATACATTACAGTTGAAATTAATAATGGATGAATGGTAATAAATTGGTGTATGTTTGTATGTATACCAGACAAAGTCCATTTAATGGCAGAATTTAGCCATTTTGTGTAAAAACTTTTATATCTCATGTTATAAATTATAACAGTAATCGAAAAAAGTCATATTTTGTATATACAGGAGATGAAACAGAGAGCCATGAGCGAGACCGATGTGCTGAGTCCATAAGGAGGCCGAGCTTCCAGAAATACCTTCCTGTGATTGGCTGTTACGGGGAATACCAACACTCTTTTATGAATAAAATTTAAACTAAGAAATAGGTCCTTGTGCACAACAACAAGGTTGTTGTGAAAAAGAACAACAATTTCTGTTTTGCACCTGACAGAAATCTCCATTTAACTGAATAATTTACTGGAATAAGAGGGCAGAGCAGCGTATCATTATTTGTGTCAAGGCAACCCACAATAATGACGTCACAAGTTAGGTAGCCATGCAGCCCATTTTTATATAACATCTGTTATATCCTGCAATATTTAATTATCACTTTATTAACACTTTAAATAATTAACACTTCACTTTTTTGGGGTAAATTAAAGTTAAAGCAGAATTCCATAAGCAGGACTGGTGGGCTGAACTAAAATGATTTACTAAGTGGATGGCACCTATAGCTGATCCCTTCCTGTGATTGGCTGTTGTGTGAATGTCAACAAAGAGTTTCTACCAATGATATGCCATTTATTATGCACCCCATACCCACCTTGTGGGCGGAGCTTGGAACCGCCTACCCGAGCACAACAACCCGCCTTATGGGTTGCTGTTTGGCTATTTATAGTGCGTTGGAAAAGCAACAGATGGCGTTAGTTGTATTTTGCAGGGTAATTTGTTATAAGTGTAGTTTGATGTCAACAGATGGTGTAAGCTGTATCTTATGGCCACTGTTGACCAGCCAGTTGATAGTGTTCTCTTCTGCCGACAGATGGCATCAGCTGTATTATTATTATTTTAATAATATTATTACATTATTAATAATGTATTATTATTACTTTAAACACTGATCTATACGTCTGGTAGCTTATAATAAGGTTTTATACCATGCTGGTATTAGGTAACTAGAATTCTGCAATTACTTTTTTTTAATCTACTTTTTTTTTTATTTTTTTTATTTTTAGCAGGGATAATCCTGCGCGGGCCCTAAGCCTCTGGCTGGCCCACTAAGTGATGCTTGTTTCTGGTTTCCTTGGGCGGAGGATGAGTATTCATGACTCGTATGGTCGCTTCAGTAAGATTTTGCCATATGTGTTTAACAACTTCCTCTGCTCTGTTGAATCTAAGGTGAAATCTGAACGGGTTTGTAACTGTGCACTGTGTTAGATAATGTTCCAGTGGTCTGTCGGGGCATGTCTCCACAGTGATGACATTTTCTCTCATCTTCCGGAACCTGTAAGCCTATTTCCCATGCACATGGGTACCCAAGCCTGATGCGATGTAAGTGCACTTCTGTTGTTCTACTACCCCCTTTCATCAAACTAAGTGGTTCGTAGTTGGTTGAATTCTTGTACCAACCTGCAGATCCTGATGTTGCAACTGCTGTGGTGTGGTCACTGTACATCTTTCGCATTGCTCTGTTTCGAATTACTTTCTTCATCTGGGATAGACTCTGTGGTATGTAAATGTCTACATTTCCCCTCTTAGTAGCAAGTTTTGCAGCTTCGTCTGCAATGTCATTTCCTATTAGTCCCACATGACTTGGCACCCAGTTGATAAGTACCCGTCGGCCTTGTCGTTTGAGTGCGTGCATGAATGACAAGACATTTGTGATCAGATAGATGTTATCACATATGTGTACTTGTTGCAAGGTTTCAATGGCGGTTCTCGAATCTGTATGGATGATAACATGTTGTCGGTGTTCAGCAAGAGCATGTTCCAAAGCCTTTTATCTACTGTTTAGGATATGTAAGACAAATGTAAGGTTTTGAGGCTAAGTAACGAAGATAGTTACAAGATACGAGCCAGATGGTGTTGAGATTCCAAAAGGGATTATGATAAGAACTTAAGCCAAAAAATCAATGCATAAATGTTCGCAAATATGAGACTGGGATTTATTTCTCGAAAAGTTAGTAATAAAATACGCTTTCTAGTTCATTATTTTTAAAATTAAGACCAGGGATTCTGTCTAACGAAGCTGCAAGCTAAAACACCGTTATCCTATAATGTTCATCTGTAGCTTGACCCTAAATACTCGTTTATTAAACGAATTTATTGTTAGAGTTCATTAGGAATCAACTTTGTTGAAGGCAGAGTTTCCAGCAAATACCTTCCTGTGATTGGCTGTTGCGGGGAATGCCAACGCTTAAATGAATAAAATGCAAAATAAGAAATACGTCCTTTTGCTCAACAACCTTGGTGTTGTTGTACAAAAGAACAACAATTTCTGTTTTATACAAGACAGAAATTTCCGTCTAACTGAATAATGTAGACCAATAAGAGGGCGGAGGCATTGTATCGTCGATATTATTTGCGTGAGACAACCCCCACTGATGACGTCACAAGTCAGGTCGCCAGCCCATGTACCTGTAACACTCGTTACATCCTGCAGTATTTAATTATCACTATATTAATACTTTTAAATACTTAACATTTCACTTTTTAGGGAGATTAAAGTTGAAGCAGAATATCATAAGCAAGGATGGTGTGCTGAATAAAGATGATTTATTAAGTGGATGGAGCCTTTAACTGATCCCTTCCTGTGATTGGCTGTGGTGAATGTCAACAAAGAGTTTCTACCTTGATATGCCATTTAATATGCACCCCGCACCATCTTGTGGGCGGAGCTTGGAACCTCCTACCCGAGCACAACAACCCGCCTTATGGGTTGCTGTTTGGCTATTTATAGTGCGTTGGAAAAGCAACAGATGGCGTTAGTTGTATTTTGCAGGGTAATTTGTTATAAGTGTAATTTGATGTCAACAGATGGCGTAAGCTGTATCTTATGGCCACTGTTGACCAGCCAGTTGATAGTGTTCTCTTCTGCCGACAGATGGCATCAGCTGTATCATTATTACTTCCGAATTCCCTTTAAACACTGATCTACAAATCCCTTGGCTTATTTATGATAAGACTTTATACAATTTATGATAAGTATTAGATAACTGGAGTTCTGTAATTACTTTTATTTATCAACTGTTCAGGATATCATCATATAACGTCTGGTTAGGACGTACTGCTCTCGATTGATGAAAAATAAACCACCCAAGAGATGGCACGGGCATGAATAGCCCGTAAATACTGCTCTCGTAATATTATTCAGGGGGGTGGGGGAACTATCAAGTGAAAGCGCCAAGCCATTACGACTATATAGCACTCAGAAGGGATCAGGATACGGATTTGGGATGGAACGGGGGAAAGGAATGGTGCCCAACCTCATGGGCGGTCGGGAATTGAACGCGAGCCTGTAGGAAACGAGACTCGCTCTACCGTCCAGCCCAAGTGGTTAAGCGTAATATTATTAAAACAACAATTTATGCATATAATAACAGCATTTCACACTAAAAATACTTAGATATATCGAAATTTGGTAGTGAATTCCAATCTAGGAATCTCCTATGACTAAACTGTACTTTTTAATCATTTTTATGTACTTACTACTTATTATTAAATTATTAAGTACTTACTATAATAATTAAATAACTTATTTTATTTAATATTTAAATTAAATAATAAAATAATAGGTAATAATAAATCATTGTGTAGGGGGACAGGCAGCCAGTGTATATATACATAGGCTTATACCAAGGTGCCACAAAGGTGCCAAATTACAGACTGGGAGCTGCCGGGGCGGGCCCAAGGGCTGCTGGCGGCCCTGGCCAGGCTGAACTTCCGCGCCCTTATAATCACCATTGTTTAATAATCTTCACAGGGAGAAACAACTGTAAATATAGGAATAGTTTATCACAACATACACGGCAAAGAAAACAGCTCGGAAACTAAGGAAATAAAGCTGCCGAAAAAAACATTAAAGTCCATTTCAAGTTCAAGTATGTTTATTGAGACAATAAAAAAATACATCTCAAAGGGATAGAGTAGCTTAGGCTATTTCTTCCCCCCCCCCTCCCCCCTCTACTTCAAGTCCCTCAAGGGGCGCACAAATTCATTGAGTACAAATACACAAATCACAATACAAGAATCCCATTTAACATAGCAGGTTCAAATAGGAAGCAGAGCATATAAGTGTTACAAGTGAGTTACAAGTTACAAGGGAACAAGTGAGAAGGCGGTGGAGGCCAAAACCGGAATTGCACACTGAATTTAATGCAGATATGTCGTGATTCTCATAATATAAAGATGTTAAGGCACGAAAACCTTTTTATTCGTTAAATTGTATAAGGCAATTAAAAGAACGTAACTCACAGCCCCTCTGTTCAAGTCCCTCAACATGCTAAACATATACTCACTCTACACATTCTCGTGTGCTATCTACATGTACAAAACCTTTGTTCCTAAATGTTAATCTTGATCTGAAACTTTTCCTAGATAGGTGTAATAGAACCCATGAGTACCACACCAGAAATAAATATCTATTTGATATCCCCAGAGTCAGGCTAAATCTGTGTAAACACTCAATTCAAATTAAAGGAGCCCAGTCTTTGAAACTCACTCCCTGATGAATTAAAAAATATTCCAACCTCTGCCCTGTTCAAAAGTAAAACCCAAAAGTACCTAATTTCATCCTCATAGTTTCCTACCTTGTGCTTCAAACTCACACTATCTTGTACTTCCCCAATATTAGTAAAGACTAATTAAGTACTTAATCTTTACCAGTATAATCACCCCTTTCAATTTATATTGTTGATATAAACCTTACCAGAATGTACTTTTTCCCCTTACCGTATATGTTAGATTAAGGACCTGCCCGAAACGCTATGCGTGTTGGTGGCTTTGCAAGAATGTAAAAATATCATTAATGTAATATCACCAACCCATTGTAACTTGTAAATAAAATTAATTATTATTATTATTATTAAATATTATTTGAATTCATGTGCGAATTATATAATAATGTATCATCTATTTATTCATAGTCTTAACTTATTATCAGCTTCAGTTGCCTCGATTTTGGTCAGGGTTCGGGGTGCACAATTTAACAAACTACCACTCACTGGTTGAATAGGGGATGCTTAATGAACTATCCACCTCTGGCGGCAAAAAATCAATATATATATATATATATATATATATATATATATATATATATATATATATATATATATATATATATATATATATATATATATATATATATATATATATGTATATATATATATATATATATATATATATATATATATATATATATATATATATATATATATGTGTGTGTGTGTGTGTGTGTGCAGAAATAATATTAATAAAACAATTAACATCGTGTAGTGTACTCTATATATCAAAATATATTACTTTGAAACCCATATCTTTCACAAAAAAAAAATTGGGCTACTCTTATGACAAATTCGCTACTTTTAGACTGTCAGCTCGCTACTTTCAGCAATTTAGATCTGGCAACCCTGCAGCACAATGCAATACACATCACAATACAACACAAGACACAACACACTGCACAAAACTACATTCAACACAATACAACACACAGCATAATACAATACACAGCACAGTGCAATACACAGGACAATGCAACACAGCACAATACAACACGCGGCACAATACAATACACAGCATTTCACTATGTAATTGTGAGTCTTTGTTGACAACTTTCACCAGCGAACTCATCACATTTAACCTGCAGCGTGAACAACACCACAACGTTAACACAAAGCGTGCATGTCCAGTGAGATGAGTGTTGGGTGATGATGAGTGACGATAGATGGTGGGTCATTGTGAGTGTGATGATTAATGACAAGTTATGACGAGTGATGATTGGTGTAACAAGCTGACCAGTTATTATCCAACTTATTTCATGTTTCATCATATGGAGGTAAGACTTTATCCTCCTTAATCCAGGACAGATTGATATAATCCATGCTGATGATGCTATCTACCGCCTCACAAGATGTCTATCTCTATCTAAGGTGACTTAGGTGTTCTCCCTCCCACAGCAGCGATAAATTAAGTGAGGACTTAATTTATTTCGACTTTCAAATACAATTGACTTCAAATATCATTTGAATCCATGCTAGAGAAAATCCTCAACCTTCCCATGGGCGACTTGCAGTGAAAACAAGCAATTCTTCCCGTCAGACTTGGTGACCTTAGTGTCAGCACAGCCTCCCAGATTCCTAACCAGCCTTCCTTTCCTCCTTCTCTGCATCGAAAAAAAAATTGAAACAAAATAAAAGAATCCCCTTTAGTGATTCGGTAACAAGTACACGATCCTGGTTCGTTGAATGTTCCAATCAGTGGGATGCCTGTGCGGCCCAATCACTCAGACCAGACCCATCACAAAAAACACAAACAACCCAGCTGGGACAATCCAGTTCTTCCGCTTTTGTGGTCGTGGATTCGTTTCTCCTATGGTCCGAGTGAATTAAATGCTATTATCCACGTTTATTGTGGATCGCTGCTAACCTAACCTGTTGATATTACATTTTTCGGCACATAGATAGCATCTCTCTCTCTCTCTCTCTCTCTCTCTCTCTCTCTCTCTCTATATATATATATATATATATATATATATATATATATATATATATATATATATATATATATATATATATATATATATATATATATATATATATATATATATATATATATATATATATATGTGTGTGTGTGTGTGTGTGTGTGTGTGTGTGTGTGTGTGTGTGTGTGTGTGTGTGTGTGTGTGTGTGTGTGTGTGTGTGTGTACTCACCTATTTGTGCTTGCGGGGGTTGAGCTTTGGCTCTTTGGTCCCGCCTTTCAACCGTCAATCAACTGGAATACAGATTCCTGAGCCTACTGGGCTCTATCATATCTAAATTTAAAACTGTGTATGGCGTCAGCCTCCACCACATCTCTGCCTAATGCATTCCATCTGTTAACTACTCTGACACTGAAAAAGTTCTTTCTAACGTCCCTGTGGCTCATTGTGGCTCATTGTGTATTCACCTAGTTGTGCTTGCGGGGGTTGAGCTCTGCTCTTTTGTCCCGCCTCTCAACTGTCAATCAACTGTTTCTACTACTACTATTTTTTTCCACACCCCAACACACACACACACACACACACACACACACACACACACACACACACACACACACACACACACACACACACACACACACACACACACACACACACACACCAGGAAGCAGCCCGTGTCAGCTGATTAACTCCCAGGTACCTATTTACTGCTAGGTAACAGGGGCATAGGGTGAAAGAAACTCTGCCTTTCGTTTCTCGCCGGCGCCCGGGATCGAACTGTGTGTGTGTGTGTGTGTGTGTGTGTGTGTGTGTGTGTGTGTGTGTGTGTGTGTGTGTGTGTGTGTGTGTGTGTGTGTGTGTGTGTGTGTGTGTGTTTGGGGTGTGGGAAAAAAACACGCACAAGAACTTCCGTCATGCGGCGGAATTTAGCATAAAGTCCACGAAACTGATGACGTCAGAAGTTGGGTTGCCAGGCCGTATTTACATACCTTCTATGTACTGCAATATTTCATTATCACTTAATTAACAAATTCAAATGATTAAAAATACCACTTTTGGGTAGATTAGAGATGAAACAGAAGGCCAATAGCAGGGCTGGTGTACTGAACACCGGAGATATTATTACATGACTGGAGCCTTTCACTGATCCCTTCCAGTGATTGGCTGTTGTGGTGAATGTCAACAAAGAGTTTCTACCAATGAGATGCAAGCGCGGGAATGCTTCCCTGAGCACAACAACCCGCCTTATGGGCTGCTGTTGGTCCCGTTGACAGTGCAATGGGAACCCAATAGATGTCACGACCTATCATACGTGCTGTCTGCAGCTGACGTATTGGTAGTCTAATTTGATGTCAATAGATGGCGTCGGATATATCTTATGGACGACTGTTGACCTGTTGATAGTAAAATAATATGTCCAATTAGATGGCGTCAGATGTATCTTAGAATATCCTCATTCAAGTTTGTGCCAACCTCACCTACCCATGCCTAGGCCATGCTTGTCCAAGCTGCAGCCATCAGCATAAATGTCAGCTTTAACTTACTTTGTAAGTAAAAGCGACACTTTCTCAACTAAAAATTAACATTAATGTATACACAGAGAGTAATCACACTAACGTGATGTGTCAATGGGAAAATCCGTAGGAGCCATGATGAGGGTTCGAACCTACGGGTCTAGGATGGTCTAGACGCTAGACGAGAATCTATAACAGAGCAGTAACTCTTCTGGCTGGGGTTGTACCAATCGTACATTAATAAACAAAATGCCTTGTGTCCTCTACGGTGTGAGAGCTGCGGGTAAAAACTTGAGAGAATATAAATTTCAAACATTTAATATAACAAAAAAATAACTCTAATTTTACTCAAACTGACAAATAACAATTAATAAGTAATGAAAACAAAGTCCTTAGTCACTTGGCTTTACACAACATTAAAAAGAGAAATATATGCAAGTGAAATTTACCTTAATCAAAAGGGTGTATTTAATTTTATACAAAGCTTGTACACATCTACTGTCACCCGGGGAGGCGAGAGTAGATGTTACAGCTGTGAGCACCTGAACAATATTCTGATGACTGGACGCCGGTGAGCTCTATACATATGGACCATGACGTCATAGTTGGCGCGAATTCTGGAGAAGCCGGCAGTTAAACAAGTAGTTAGCTGGCGGCGTCTGGTGAACCGTCGAGACATCAGGTGTCCCAGGTGTCTCGGGTGCTATAATGTGGGAGGGAGGAGAACGTGTGTCTAGACACCCAATAAGTTTTGAGCACGTATTGTTATTGTCGTTAATGTTGAATCGTGATGTTAGCGCATGTAGATACGTTGGTGAATAGGTGATAAAGGAACAGGCAAGATCTACTGCTTTAGCAGAAGATTACCGTAACAGTGTGAACCGCAGAGGTTTAAACCCTCATCACATGCTCCAACGTATATTCTCATTATTGTATAGGTTGTATTTGTTTAGTTAGGCTTTAATTTTTTTTTCGAACATAAGAAGAAAGTGATGCATTGTTCAAGAAGCGTTTCAAATGTTATGTTTTGAGTCAAGGAGTCTGCCACCGAGTACACATCGCGTCCTCCTAAACAATGACCCAAATCTCCTTAATCTTGGCACCAAAATTATTGAATACATCGAATACATGGAATACGTTATCGAATACTTTATCTTTATGGATGAAAGCTACTCGACACATCACCCACAAATGCACCTCTACAAATGCTTCACTCACGCGTGGCTTAGAGAACCGTATGAATCAGAGATGTGTATGGCTCACAGCTGTATATTGAAAGCACTAGTGTAGTCTATTTATGCTGTGTATCATAAGTGTATATTGCAATGCGTCTGTGTTGCTTGTCTCTGATGACATTTGCTGATTCTAAGTGAAAGTATTGCAGGAAAGCAGCCCTGGAAAATGAGTGTGAGATTAGCAGTAGTACAAAATATCCTGTTCATAAGCTGTTGACTAAGCGTGAAGAACAAAGCATTAATGGTAACGAGATTACTGAGTGAGGCTGGAGAGGCCGTGCGCACGTATGTAGGGGTGATGTCCGTGTGCACGTATGTAGGGGTGATGTCCGTATGCACGTATGTAGGGGTGGTGTCCGTATGCACGTGTGTAGGGGTGTTGACCGTGTGCACGTATGTAGGGGTGATGTCCGTGTGCACGTGTGTAGGGGTGTTGTCCATGTGCACGTATGTAGGGGTGATGTCCGTGTGCACGTATGTAGGGGTGTTGTCCATGTGCACGTATGTAGGGGTGGTGTCCGTGTGCACGTATGTAGGGGTGTTGACCGTGTGCACGTATGTAGGGGTGTTGTCCGTGTGCACGTATGTAGGGGTGTTGTCCATGTGCACGTATGTAGGGGTGTTGTCCATGTGCACGTATGTAGGGGTGATGTCCGTGTGCACGTATGTAGGGGTGTTGTCCATGTGCACGTATGTAGGGGTGTTGTCCATGTGCACGTATGTAGGGGTGTTGTCCATGTGCACGTATGTAGGGGTGTTGTCCATGTGCACGTATGTAGGGGTGATGTCCGTGTGCACGTATGTAGGGGTGATGTCCGTGTGCACGTATGTAGGGGTGTTGTCCATGTGCACGTATGTAGGGGTGTTGTCCGTGTGCACGTATGTAGGGGTGTTGTCCATGTGCACGTATGTAGGGGTGTTGTCCATGTGCACGTATGTAGGGGTGTTGACCATGTGCACGTATGTAGGGGTGTTGTCCATGTGCACGTATGTAGGGGTGTTGTCCGTGTGCACGTATGTAGGGGTGTTGTCCATGTGCACGTATGTAGGGGTGTTGTCCATGTGCACGTATGTAGGGGTGATGTCCATACGCACGTATGTAGGGGTGTTGTCCATGTGCACGTATGTAGGGGGCATTGTCCGTGCGCACGTAAGTGTAGATTCTGGAAAGACGTGAGAAAAATACTGATTTGTAAACAGAGTTCTTGTTTTATACAACAAATTAAAGGGTGACGCAACAGACGTGAAATCGATGGATTGTTTCAGGCGTAGGATATACATATATATGAATGAGTTTAGGTGGATATTATTAAGAGGAGCAGCAGCCTCGTATGGGCCAATATGCCATCTGAAGTTGCGTTCATTCCCTGTGTTCATCAATGGGAGATGAGTGAAGTCTTGACTAAGTGTTTTAACATCAGAACACGAGACATAAGGATCAGAGAACAAGGGGCTGAAATCATGAACACTAGAGACACCAGAAGACCTATTTACCATTATAAGGCAGCTCCTATTTACCATTATAAGGCAGCTCCTATTTACCATTATAAGGCAGCTCCTATTTACCATTATAAGGCAGCTCCTATTTACAATTATAAGGCAGCTCCTATTTACCATTATAAGGCAGCTCCTATTTACCATTACAAGGCAGCTCCTATTTACCATTACAAGGCAGCTCCTATTTACCATTATAAGGCAGCTCCTATTTACCATTATAAGGCAGCTCTTATTTACCATTATAAGGCAGCTCCTATTTACCATTACAAGGCAGCTCCTATTTACAATTATAAGGCAGCTCCTATTTACAATTATAAGGCAGCTCCTATTTACCATTACAAGGCAGCTCCTATTTACAATTATAAGGCAGCTCCTATTTACAATTATAAGGCGGCTCCTATTCACATCCACCCATTACAATTTGTTTAACCCATGATAAGATGGACCCCATTTATCTCCATCCTCCTCTCACTCATATAACTATCCAGTCTACTAAACGTCATTTATTATAAAAATTGTGGTGTCTAATGTTCCGTCAGGTTATTGTGACTTGTGGTCTGCATTTGGCGGTGTTTGTCTCAATGATGGCAGCGGGCGGCCCACTGCTCTCATCCTCGCCATCTTGGGATGAGCGGTCTTTAACGGTAATGTATGAACTAAACTTTCCGGAGTCTTGGACCTTTAAACAAAAAGAATGGTCAGTTGCATGCAACGGAAATGTTGACTTTACAGTAACGTCATGCAACATATGATGGTGTGAAAGAGGAATACAACTTTGTTGTATTCTATTAACAACTTACAAGTAAACAAAAACAAAATTTTGTGTCCTTATCAAAATTACCCAATTACTAATATGAGTTTTGCTGCCAAGATAAAATGAAATAAAATGGTTTGAGCTCGTATATTTGATCTACATATTCCTGTTAATTTTCTTTATGTCTGGGGGTGTTTATCTGGCCCACAAGGAGTCTTAACCAATAATTAATATATTTTATGCCTTCAAAAATAATATATCTTCGAAAATTTCTGAATGTTTGTATTTGAAAATATCCTGTGTCCCCCTGCTCGTGTCCCCTGACCCGTGGATGGGGACACCTTGCTCGTGTCCCCTGACCCGCGGGTGGGGACACCTTGCTCGTGTCCCCTGACCTGTGTGTGGGGACACCTTGTTGGAGTCCCCTGACCCATGGTAGGGACACCTTGCTGCTGTCCCCTGACCCGTGCATGTAGGCAAGACATCCTCGTACCTCAAGGCCTCGTGAATATATATATTAAAAAGTATATAATGTGTTAAAGGAAGATCTAGTGAGAGTAAGATGCGAGTAACCAGTTATTTAAAGTTCTCGTGAAAGTATATTGCTGAATGTGGGGTTATGGAGAAATATTTTACACGTGGTCTGCACATTTGAAAGCTCCAATGACTTGAGGAAAGCTGTGAGAGAAATTGAATACCAAACAAGCTTAAACAGGATTGAGTTCAGTGATGGAGCCGACCTTTTCTCAGCTGGAAGGAGTTTGTTGGAAACGAAGTGCTCACGAACGCACACATAAAGCTTCCAGGTGGAAGTAAATGATCTACAAAAAGTAAGTAAGAATTGTATATATATATATATATATATATATATATATATATATATATATATATATATATATATATATATATATATATATATATATATATATCATTCATTGAATATGGCATATTCAATGAATGAAATATTGCATACTCTGTGTTGATTAATTTCTTGTTTAGAGCTTCTATCCCTCTGAGTGTGCTCTTGCTTCTTGGTTTAATTAAACGAGGATTTATGTTAATGTCAACTTTGTTCTAAGTAAACTAAAACAATAATTTTAACTGTAGAATGTATTACACTTATTATAAATTTACACAACGTTTCGAACCTACATGGTTCATTCTCAAGTGATGGGACTGTAGATTGATTGATGAAGATTAAGCCACCCACCCAAGTGTTGGCACGGGCATGAATAACCCTTAAAGGTATAAAGCCTTACGCTTTACTCTTCACCTATTTGTATATTGTATGTACCTAGCTAACCCCCCCCCCCCCCCTTAACTGTATAAATCAATTACGCCAAGTCACTCCCACTTTGACCCAAATATCAGAGTAACAATGTTATTGCGAATAACCAAACTCAATTACGGGCTCACCATAGCCGGTGCTACATGGATATTTCGTTCTGAGTAGCTAAATCTAAAACAACAAGAACGTCAGTCACATGTCCTGTTACCTCGAACTTTTGTTCCGAGCAGCAGAATTTAAAACCACATACAGTCCCATCACTTGAGAATGAACCATGTAGGTTCATTCTCAAAACCTTATATATATATGTCAGTAAAATAAAAGCTGAAAAGACTCAACAACATACTTCAAGAAGGAGGAAAGTCAGCACATAAACAGTTGAGTCGAAGATTCATAACCGTTCAGTTCCGGTCTCATTCTCGCTAATGAGAGAGAGAGTTCGATATGTTGCAGCCCTTGACGTGACGAATTAGAAAACAGAAGAGTGAGATCGCTACGAGTGAAAGGGTGGCTCATTTCTTCACCGTTATCCCTAACAGCAGACAATGCAACTTGCCTAAGAAGCAATCCTGTGCGGTAAGGGAGACCGTATGTTCCCATATGCTTAATGTGGGGAACACCTCACGAACCAACACACACACACACACACACACACACACACACACACACACACACACACACGTTGCTGAGCCACAGCAACGCGTGGCCGGGTTCTAATATATATATATATATATATATATATATATATATATATATATATATATATATATATATATATATATATATATATGTCGTACCTAGTAGCCACAACGCACTTCTCAGTCTACTATGCAAGGCCCGATTTGCTTAATAAGCCAAATTTTCCTGAATTAATATATTTTCTCAATTTTTTTTCTTATGAAATGATAAAGCTACCCATTTCATTATGTATGAGGTCAATTTTTTTTATTGGAGTTAAACTTAACGTAGATATATAACCGAACCTAACCAACCCTACCTAACCTAACCTAACCTAACCTAACCTAACCTATCTTTATAGGTTAGGTTAGGTTAGGTAGCCGAAAAAGTTAGGTTAGGTTAGGTTAGGTAGGTTAGGTAGTCGAAAAACAATTAATTCATGAAAACTTGGATTATTAGGCAAATCGGGCCTCGCATAGTAGGCTGAGAAGTGCGTTCTGGCTACTAGGTACGACATATATATATATATATATATATATATATATATATATATATATATATATATATATATATATATATATATATATATATGTGTATATCACGAAAATAAACACGTGATTAAGAATGTGACAATGTCAGACCACGAAGGAAAATGAAACAGGAAATTTCCTTAAGTACTTTCGTATATTAAATACATCTTCAGAAGGTCATTTTACAGATCGAGTGATGGGTATAAATAGGCAGGAGAGAGTGGTGAAGTAAGGTGAGGTACAATACTTGGACAACGCAGAAGGCCCATTGGCCCATCAGATGCACCCAATTGGACCATCTGATGTAGCCCAATGGCCCATCTGATACAGCAGACATACAAGCATAATACATAGGTAATTATAACATAAAGAGGTAAATATATACAATAAATTAGTGAGACAAATGTTTTTCAATGATTCTACTTAAATCGCCCTTTAGCTGATCTATTAGAAATGGATCTAAGTTATATAGACCACTGCTAATATTCAAATTACTTTCTTTGGTGATCTGTATCAAAGCGGATTCAATTATGTTTCTGTTATAGGTGCTTTTACAATTTGTTATTGAAGACGCACTCTCCCAATCAATTTGGTGAGCTTTTTCTGACAAATGCACAAACAAAGCATTAGATAATTGGCCATGTCTTACAGAGTATTTATGTTGCGAGGGTGATTATATATATATATATTATATATATATATATATAATCACCAAACTAATGGAGGGAGTCGAAAAGCAGTGCCTAGATGGTTAAGACTACGGCAATATAATGGAATATAGCGTCACTTTACTCTAGTTTGGCTTGCCAAGAGGATGTATTTTAAAAGTCTTACGATCCTCTCTCACCTCTTCACTCCTCTTTCTTTACTAAGCCTCTTACTGGTCACACATAAAACCTCTTTTCAAACATTTTCTTTCATATATTGAGTTCATCTTCGATTGACCCAACATTTGCTCTCGTTTTCTTTCAGCGTCTTTCTTAGACCCAACATGGACAAAAACGCGTATTCTGTCATTCCGTTCTTTGGGTTATATTCCAACCCATTCTCTCTACTTTCCATTCCGTACAAAATGCAAAGGTTTGCCTAACCAGAAATGAACCCGCTTAACCTATCGGGGTCGATGCACAGAAAACGTCAATTTTACTGTGCGCTAATTTCTACTGATACATCACAGATTTCTTGATGGACTCCTTAAATTATACGACATATTGAGAGGATGGACTGTTTATCCGGAGGCTGTTATTTGAATATTGATAATAATATATTCCGGGTATATTGTCTTAATCTCGGCTTCACACACTTCCTCAGCTTTATGGCTACACCATCGTCATGTGTATCACTGATTAAAGTGTTTGTTCATAACCAGTTGGTCCTGGATTTTGATTCCTTGGCAATGCAAGACGTTTGGGTGCATTTCACTTACTCCTGATGACTCTGTTCACCTAGCAGTACACAAGTAAATGGGAGTCATTTAATTGTTGTGGGTTGTTTCCTGGAGAATAATCCCATGATGCTTTTGTTCATTTATCAGTAAATAGGTATCCCTGGGTTAATCGACTGTTGTGGGTTGCATCTTGGGGGAACTGTTAGCCATTGGCTTGGGAGGCCTTGTTAAGCCTAACAGGATAAATGTCCGCAACAATGTTCTGTCGTTTGCAAGGGCAACATATTAGGCCTAACTGGATGCCTGTCCCCATCTGTAGCTAGCCACTGATTTTGGTGGCCGCTATAAGCCTAACAAGCAAATTGTCCCCAGGCTCCAGGAACCCAAGATGCCTAGTCCTCATAATTTCTTTACTCACGGTTCGTGGTTCCCTCATTCACTACTCACAATTCCCTCACTCTAGACTCATGCTTCCCCCCTCACTCATGACTCATGCTTCCCCCTCACTCATGACTCATGCTTCCCCTCACTAACGACTCATGCTTCCCCTCACTAACGACTCATGGTTCCCTCATTCACTACTCATACTTTCCTCACCGGAATGTGTCGTCTGTCATTCGTAATTTCCTTTTCTCTTCATTTATTATTTTTTCCAGAGTGTTTTATTGTGGCGTGATCACTTTCATGTATACTTAATATGGAATATTTATGAAGCAAAGTGCTTGTAATGCCTTCTTACTCTCCCATTCCATTAACTTAATGGACTCCTTTGATAAACTGTTCGCAATGTTTATCTCTCATTTAAAAACAACATTATATCACGTGTTATAGATATGATATTACACCTGCTATTAAATGTAATTCATTTTGGAGTTTTAGTTTAAAATTCACAATATTAAAGTATTTTTCCCCAGTTAATTTTATCTTGTCTTTAGATAAATGCAATTACATGTAAGGTCACATATTTAGTCACATATTATTCTTCGTCTTTCAAGAAATGGAAATTTAGCGTTTCTCAGTTTTCTTCATATAATTTAGCTCCTGGACTGGGGTATAATTATCATCATTCGGTTCTAAGGGTTTTGCAATTGGTTAATTACTTCCTCACATATTGTCACAATATCTTTATGATAATTTCTATAATATGAAAGGAAAATTAACAAAAGTGAGGATAACTTTCAAGGACCCGAAAGTTAAAAAGACCTACTAAACTCGGCATTAAATTATGTTAGTTTGCTTAATTATTTCGTTTGTCTTTTCTTAGCGCAGTGGTTTGCGTCGCTGGTTCACAGCCGAAAATTTCAGGGTTTCAGAACAAAGGGGTTTGGGTAACATTTCCTTTCATCTAAGGCCTCTCTTTTTGTTGGAGTAAATAGGTATCTTGAGGTTATCTTGAGATGATTTCGGGGCATTTAGTGTACCCGCGGCCCGGTCCTCGACCAGGCCTCCACCCCAGGAAGCAGCCCGTGACAGCTGACTAACACCCAGGTACATATTTTACTGCTAGGTAACAGGGGCATAGGGTGAAAGAAACTCTGCCCATTGTTTCTCGCCTGTGCCTGGGATCGAACCCAGGACCACAGGATCACAAGTCTCGCGTGCTGTCCGCTCGGCCGACCGGGTCCCGGTTCATGGTTTAGCTCCCGGTATGTTTGGGTTAGGTAATTGTTGTGGCTTGTTTCCTTGTAAGAACAGTAGCTGTTCTTACAAGGACCTCGTTAAGTCTAAGAGGTTTTCGGTTCCTGATAATGGGAAAGAGAACTCCCATTATTCCTCCATTTTGCAACTCCCAAAATAGTCCCCATTTCTTCTGGATCATATTCCTTGCATTCTTTCGTTAAGTCAAAGGTATTAATTTAGTTGATTGCTACTCCTTGTTTGTTGCCAAATGTTTGGCTGAAGCAATAGTCAAATTGATCTGTCAAGGATTTCTGAGTAAATTGACTACTTTTTGATGCGTCCCAAGCGAGATTTGACACAGTACAGCTCGGCTCATGTAGAATTACTTTTTAATTTTAAAAGACGTTATTGAAAGTAGCCTTATCAAAAGTGTTTTCAAAATAATTAGGCTAATATCAGCCTTGAACGACTTATTCGCTATATGGAATATAATACTTGAAGGTCATCTGCCTCTTGGCACACTATAGGATATACCAGACTATATTACTGGTCAACTAATCTCGTTATATAGAGTGCTGCTAGGTTTCCTGAGTGATCAAATTCTACCTCCCGTGATCCCATCCGCTTGGAGTGTTCGGTACAGCCACGGGATCACTTTCTGCAGGGCCGGTGTTCGATCCCCGATGGTCCAAGTGGATGGGTATCGTTCCTTCACTCAGTCTTCTTACACCAGGTCTTTGTCTGGCCAGGTATCCCTTCTAAGTGCCGTATAATCATGCTGGATCGGGCTACATCCCCTCGAAGCTCCCTCTGCTGTAAACTGGACTTGGTCGAGTACCATGTAAACCGGACTAACATGGTCGACTACCATGTTGAGTTTGACCACAACTGCGAAGTCTTTCCGCTGGTCATCGCGTCAATATATGTCTTGCGAGTCACTCATGGTGCTGTTACGAGGTAACAATACCTTGAATGTCGTGGCATTCTGCTCACGAACAGACCACATACATACATACGTTCTTATAATACGGGAACCACAATGTTTTCTACACTGTGGTTACCCCAGGCAGTCACCCACTGCCGGGGGACTGCACAGTCTCGCAGCGAATCTTCTCCTACTGGTCCCATCCAGGGAAGAACCAGCCTACACCCAGTCTTAAGGATGAGGAATTAAGGACTCCTGACTCCACCAGGAGCCTCTTCTGCCATGGTTGATCGCCAGAGGTATAATAATAAATATGCGAAATATCTTTGATCTAACAGTGAAATCCTCGGACACTGCTTGGTTATCTCCTACTGTGGGTCTCCAGGAGAGAGTTATCCCGCTCTTGATCTCCAGGAGAGAGTTATCCCGCTCTTGGTCTCCAGGAGAGAGTTCTCCCACTCTTGGTCTCCAGGAGAGAGTTCTCCCACTCTTGGTCTCCAGGAGAGAGTTCTCCCACTCTTGGTCTCCAGGAGAGAGCTCTCCCACTCTTGGTCTCCAGGAGAGAGTTCTCCCACTCTTGGTCTCCAGGAGAGAGCTCTCCCACTCTTGGTCTCCAGGAGAGAGTTCTCCCACTCTTGGTCTCCAGGAGAGAGTTCTCCCACTCTTGATCTCCAGGAGAGAGTTCTCCCACTCTTGGTCTCCAGGAGAGAGCTCTCCCACTCTTGGTCTCCAGGAGAGAGTTCTCCCACTCTTGGTCTCCAGGAGAGAGCTCTCCCACTCTTGGTCTCCAGGAGAGAGTTCTCCCACTCTTGGTCTCGAGGAGAGAGTTCTCCCACTCTTGGTCTCCAGGAGAGAGTTCTCCCACTCTTGGTCTCCAGGAGAGAGCTCTCCCACTCTTGGTCTCCAGGAGAGAGTTCTCCCACTCTTGGTCTCGAGGAGAGAGTTCTCCCACTCTTGGTCTCCAGGAGAGAGTTCTCCCACTCTTGGTCTCGAGGAGAGAGTTCTCCCACTCTTGGTCTCCAGGAGAGAGTTCTCCCACTCTTGGTCTCCAAGAGAGAGTCCAGCAGCCAGCATCTTAACCGTCCTCTCTCTCTGGCTGTTACCCCGCGACGCTTCCTGATGCATTCCAAATACTGCTATTCATTGCTTGTGTTTGTTCCGCCCGACAATGGGAGCCGGTGTGATGCCACCGCCCCTTAACACTCACACACACATCAACAGTGGTTAATTATACATTCCTACACTCCTGCACAGGGCCTCGTTAGTGGTCACTGGGGTTTCCTGTGACAGAAAATACATTTTAAATACGATAATTGTATTTTGTTGATTAATGAGGCTATTTGTGAATATAGATTGCTTCTAAAACACTTTCAACTCCTTTTTTGGGGGTTTGGAACACCATTTCAGAGACAATGTGTTACCGTCCGCTTCAAGTCGCCCTGCACCCAGATGTGCAATTAATGCATCTTAAAATTGTCATGATATAAATGGTTCTTGGTTGGTGTGTAAAACTTGCAATTCCACGACTGGGTCATTTGAGAGTAGTTTGTGGGAGAGTGGTTTGTGAGTGGTTTGTGGGAGAGAGGTTTGTGGGAGAGTGGTTCGTGTGTGAGTGGTTTGTGTGTGAGTGGTTTGTGGGAGAGAGGTTTGTGGGAGAGTGGTTTGTTGGTGAGTGGTTATGTGAGACCGCATAATACGTAACAAGAGCTCGCCTCATAACTAACAAGAGAGTGCCTCATACCTCACTCTCACACTAAGGCGTGAATGTCGCTCCAAAAAGACAATATCATTCACTGCTCTTTACGTTGTTGTAATAAGAGTGGCTGAGACCACCTGCGTTTCTTGATAAGCAAATTTTGTCTGCAATTTTTTACCGTCAAGCGCACTTGTGGCGCCCTGTACCTGCATCTGACGCACTTGTGGCGTCCTGTACCTGCATCTGGCGCACTTGTGGCGTCCTGTACCTGCATCTGGCGCACTTGTGGCGTCCTCTACCTGCATCTGACGCACTTGTGGCGTCCTGTACCTGCATCTGGCGCACTTGTGGCGTCCTGTACCTGCATCTGACGCACTTGTGGCGTCCTGTACCTGCATCTGACGCACTTGTGGCGTCTTCTACCTGCATCTGGCGCACTTGTGGCGTCCTCTACCTGCATCTGACGCACTTGTGGCGTCCTGTACCTGCATCTGACGCACTTGTGGCGTCCTCTACCTGCATCTGACGCACTTGTGGCGTCCTCTACCTGCATCTGGCGCACTTGTGGCGTCCTCTACCTGCATCTGGCGCACTTGTGGCGTCCTCTACCTGCATCTGACGCACTTGTGGCGTCCTCTACCTGCATCTGACGCACTTGTGGCGTCCTCTACCTGCATCTGGCGCACTTGTGGCGTCCTCTACCTGCATCTGGCGCACTTGTGGCGTCCTCTACCTGCATCTGACGCACTTGTGGCGTCCTGTACCTGCATATGGCGCACTTGTGGCATCCTCTACCTGCATCTGGCGCACTTGTGGCGTCCTCTACCTGCATATGGCGCACTTGTGGCGTCCTCTACCTGCACCTGGCGCACTTGTGGCGTCCTCTACCTGCATATGGCGCACTTGTGGCGTCCTCTACCTGCACCTGGCGCACTTGTGGCGTCCTGTACCTGCATGTGGCGCCCTCTACCTGCATCTGGCGCACTTGTGACGTCCTCTACCTGCATCTAGCGCACTTGTGGCGTCCTCTACCTGCATCTGACGCACTTGTGGCGCCCTCTACCTGCATCTGGCGCACTTGTGGCGTCCTCTACCTGCATCTGGCGCACTTGTGGCGTCGCCTGCATCAGGCGCACTTGTGGCATCCTCTACCTGCATTTGGCGCACTTGTGGCGTCCTCTACCTGCATTTGGCGCACTTGTGGCATCCTCTACCTACATCTGCGCACTTGTGGCGTCCTCTACCTACATCAAGCGCACTTGTGGCGTCCTCTACCTGCATCTGGCGCACTTGTGGCGTCCTCTACCTGCGTCAAGCGCACTTGTGGCGCCCTCTACCTGCATCAAGCGCACTAGATGCGTCCTGGACTTGCGTCAGCCCCCATTTGTGCCGTCCAGTACCTGCGTCTCATTTATATTAAATACTTCTATCCACTTCAAACGTGTTTTCCATTTCTCTGCAATTTTCTTTATACCTGAAAAATAATTGTTCTTAGTCTCTTCATTAGGGAGGTTTATCATACGAGGAATTAATGTTTTGTATGTTTCCATAAACATTTGTATTCTTTTCATTAGGGGACCTAAAACCGACATACTTAAAAGTGGTTAAACCCGGGAAAGGAAAGCTGGTTCATGCATAAAATACGAACCTGGTTTTGAGGTGAGTTAGTGGAGATTTTAATTTCCGGAAAATAAACTGGACTTGCGAAACAGAGGCCGCTGACGAGGAAGATTTTTATGGAATGTGTTGATGATTTTGGATCCTTTGTGGGTTGATCCCAGGAAGTGGGATCCTCCCTAATGATAGGACATTAGGATTGATTATGTTACATTCTCTGGAGTGTTATTAAGGCCACGACACCTGTTGTTTGTTTACCATCTACAATGTATGCTTGAGCTCTGAACACACACTCACATATATAGACATTCTGACACGCGT
This sequence comes from Procambarus clarkii, assembly GCF_040958095.1. Classification (NCBI taxonomy): domain Eukaryota; kingdom Metazoa; phylum Arthropoda; class Malacostraca; order Decapoda; family Cambaridae; genus Procambarus; species Procambarus clarkii. The sequence continues at coordinate 6,870,713 of NC_091197.1, read as the reverse complement.
GCAAACACACACACACTGACACACACACACACACACACACACACACACACACACACACACACACACACACACACACACACACACACACACACACACACACACACACACACACACACACACACACACACACACACACACACACACACACACACACACACACACACACACACACACACACACACACACACACACATACACACACACATACACACACACACACACACACAGACACACACACACACACACACACACACACACACACACACACACACATGCACACACACAAATGCTGGATTTGATATTTACCAGGAAAGAGGAAGAGATATGTGACATTCAGTACCTTCCTCTCTTGGGTAAAAGTGACCATATCTTTTTGGGAATAAAGTATGCAATGCGTTATAATCTGTAAGAAAATGAGGTTGAAGCAGTTTAAAAACCTGATTTCAGGAGAGGTCATTGTGGGGAACTCAGACATTTCTTTAAGGAACTTGACTGGAAAAACTTGCTGTTAGGACATGAAGTAAATGAGATGTATGTCAGGTTTTGTGAAATATATCATAAAAACACAACAGAATTTGTTCCAAAGCAGAGATGCAGAACTAGGAAACAGGATTGGTTCAACAGAAATTGCGAGAGGAGCCAGAGACCAAAAGACACAAAAATGGAATCAATACAGGAAGAGGCCAAACCCCCAAACATACCAGCGATACAAAGATGCGAGAAACAACTACACGGCAGTGAGGAGAGAGGCAGAAAGAAATTTTTAAAAAGGGATAGCGGATAAATGTAAAACAGAACCAGGCCTATTCTACAAATTCATAAAGAACAAATTGCAGGAAAAGGATAATATCCAGAGGTTGAAAATGGGAAACAGATTCACGGAAAATGAAAAGGAAATGTGAAACATTAAACGAAAAGTTCCAAAGTGTGTTTGTACAAAATTAAATCTTTAGAAAACCAGACACAATAAGAATTCCAGAGAACAGCATAGAGCACATAGAGGTGTCTAGAGACGAAATGAAACAAATGCTCTTGGAGCTAAGTAAGAACATGCAGTTGGCCCAGATGGAGTTTCACCATGGGTTCTGAGAGAATGTGCACCTGAGCTCAGCATTCAACTTCAACTGATTTTTCAGGCATCCCTGTGTACAGGAGTTGTAGCTGATGTGTGGAAAAAGGCTAACATAGTTCCAATCTACAAAAGTGGAAGCAGGGAAGACCCACTTAATTATAGACCTGTATCATTGACAAGTGTAATAGTCAAAATATTGGAAAAAATAATTAAAACTAAATGGGTAGAACACTTGGAGAGAAATGATATAATATCAGACAGACAGTTTCGTTTTCGATCTGGAAGATCCTGTGTATCGAATTTACTCAGTTACTATGATCGAGCCACAGAGATTTTATAGGAAAGAGATGGTTGGGTTGACTGCATCTATCTGGACCTACAAAAGTCTTTCGACAGAGTTCCACATAAGAGGTTGTTCTGGAAACTGGAAAATATTGGAGTGGTGACAGGTAAACTTCTAACATGGGTGAAAAATTTTCTGACTGATAGAAAAATGAGGGCAGTGATCAGAGGCAATGTATCGGACTGGAGAAATGTCACAAGTGGAGTACCACAGGGTTCAGTTCTTGCACCAGTGATGTTTATTGTCTACATAAATGATCTACCAGTTGGAATACAGAATTATATGAACATGTTTGCTGATGATGCTAAGATAATAGGAAGGAAAAGAAACTTAGATGATTGTCATGCTCTTCAAGATGACCTAGACAAAATAAGTATATGGAGCACCATTTGGCAAATGGAATTTAATGTTAATAAATGCCATGTTATGGAATGTGGAATAGGAGAACATAGACCTCACACAACCTATATATTATGTGAGAAATCTTTAAAGAATTCTGATAAAGAAAGAGATCTAGGGGTGGTTCTAGATAGAAAACTTACGCCTGAGGACCACATAAAGAATATTGTGCGAGGAGCCTATTCCACGCTTTCTAACTTCAGAATTGCTTTTAAATACATGGATGGCGATATACTAAAGAAATTGTTCACGACTTTTGTTAGACCAAAGCTAGAATATGCAGCAGTTGTGTGGTGCCCGTATCTTAAGAAGCACATCAACAAACTGGAAAAGGTGCAAAGACATGCTACTAAGTGGCTCCCAGAACTGAAGGGCAAGAGCAACGAGGAGAGGTTAGAGGCATTAAATATGCCAAAGCTAGAAGACAGAAGAAAAAGAGGTGATATGATCACTATATACAAAATAGTAACAGGAATTGATAAAATCGATAGGGAAGATTTCCTGAGATCTGGAACTTTAAGAACAAGAGGTCATAGATTTAAACTAGCTAAACACAGATGACGAAGAAATATAAGAAAATTTACTTTCGCAAACAGAGTGGTAGACAGTTGGAACAAGTTAGGTGAGAAGGTGGTGGAGGCCAAGACCGTCAGTAGTTTCAAAGCGTTATATGACAAAGAGTGCTGGGAAGAAGGGACACCACGAGCGTAGCTCTCATCCTGTAACTACACTTAGGTAATTACACTTAGGTAATTACACACACACACACACACACACACACACACACACACACACACACACACACACACACACACACACACACACACACACACACACACACACACACATATACGATATGATAGAGCCCAGTAGGCTCAGGAATCTGTACACCTAATGATTGACAGTTGAGAGGCGGGACCAAAGAGCCAGAGCTCAACCCCCGCAAGCACAATTAGGTGAGTACACACACACACACTCTCAGGTCAGACTTCACTCACTCAGGAGCTTACAGGTGACCATCAATACAGTACTAAATTCCAGAAGGAAAATGAGCTCCGAGTATTTGGGTTGAACCTCGGGGTTTCAGGACTGAGCCTAGGGTATCAGAGCTCAACCCTGGGTATCAGAGCTCAACCCTGGGTATCAGAGCTCAACCCTGGGTATCAGAGCTCAACCCTGGGTATCAGAGCTCAACCCTGGGTATCAGAGCTCAACCCTGGGTATCAGAGCTCAACCCTGGGTATCAGAGCTCAACCCTGGGTATCAGAGCTCAACCCTGGGTATCAGAGCTCAACCCTGTGTATCAGAGCTCAACCCTGGGTATCAGAGCTCAACCCTGGGTATCAGAGCTCAACCCTGGGTATCAGAGCTCAACCCTGGGTATCAGAGCTCAACCCTGGGTATCGGGCTTCAACCCAGAGTATCAGGAGATGAATCCAGAGTGTCTGAGCTGAATCCTGGCTATCATGATTTACCTCTGATATCAGGAGTTTAACCCTAATATGCAGGGAATAGGGTTAAACCCCTGGGCATCAGAGTTAAACCAATGGTATTAGGGATGAATCCTGGGAGTTTCTGGGTTGATACCAGAGTATCAGGCAGGAACCTATAGTACTAGCGTGAAACCCAAAAATCAGAGTGGAACCCAAGGCATGAGGGTGAAACCCAAATATATTTTAATACCATAAAAAACAATTACCGTAATTGATTCAAATACTGACGATTGAGAAAGGGTTTGGGGGAAAAAAAAGGTTGGAACAAATCTTTGGCGAATAGTTTAATTATTTTCATTTCAGTAATACAGAGACAAGGAACATTTACGTAACATTTAGTATACAAATTGAAGGACGAGGATTAGGACTGATCCCAGTCGGCAGAACATGCTCGGGGTGACGTCGAATCAACGCAATGTCTGCCAATGTCTGTGCTGGCAACACCTCCCACTCCAAGCAGACATATGAGCCGGATAGAAGAGCCACAACCACACCTCCTGCCACTCCAAGCCGGATGGAGAGACTTTATTAAGTCTCTGGTTAACTTAGTGGGTTCCGGGCCGGTTGTGGGTTGGAGCCTGTAGCCTCCAACTCCTCTTGCTGTTGTGAGAGTTTGGGGCCCAGGGGCTAGAGCCTCCCTGTGTAGCCGAACCACAACTGTGGCTTTGATGAATGACCATGTGTATGTATATGTATCCACCTATCCCTTCATCAAGTTATCCATTAATTTATCGTCTATTTATTCATCACTCTACACATCTGATCGTCTTTGCATCCATATACATATCCATATATCTATCCATCTATCTATCTATTTGTCCATTTATCTATACATCTACCTATACATCTATCTATCCATCTATACCTCCATCCATCTACCCGTCTATCTATCATCTACCTATCCGTCTATCTGTCCATCTATCTATCTATTTATCTACCAATCAATCCATTTATCCATCTATCTATCAGTGCAACTATCTATCTATCTATCTATCTATCTATCTATCTATCTATCTATCTATCTATCTATCTATCTATCTATCTATCTATCTATCTATCTATCCACCAATCTCCATCCTCCCCTCGTCCCCCCACACTCACCCCTCCCTCGTCCCCATGTCTTCCCTCTCCTCCTCCCCCCCCCCCTTCCCCGTCCCGTCTCTCCCCACCCATCACCCCATCCAGCTTAGCCCCTCATGCCTTTCATAAAATATAACATTAAGGGTCAATGAAACTACTTTGGGTTTATGGAAATAAAATTTCAGATGGCGAAGAAGTCTTGGGTCATCTCCACCAATGTTTCACACTTGGCCGGAATTTAATCCGTGAGAATTAGACGGGGGTGTGAATAATTAATAATAATTTGTAAATTATTTATCTTAAGGATACCGTGACTAGCCTATGTCCGTCCCGTACCCTAGATCATTTCCCCTGCCAATTTGGGTGAGGCTAGCCCTAAGCGTCTGGCTTCCAACTTCGGACAAATATTCTTTCACATGTATATATATATATATATATATATATATATATATATATATATATATATATATATATATATATATATATATATATATATATATATATATATATATATATATATATATATATATATATATTACAGTTTTATATGGCCAGACTCTAAGAAATGCGTTTTATTGAACATGTCACCATTTCCAAAAGCAGAAGTTAAGTGTATACAACTTGTGTTGAGCAACTGAATACAACCAAGACTGAAGAGGTTAAGTAAGGTGACACATGGGCCTTCTTCACTATCTATACTTCTTACCTTCTAAAGATGACTGAGTCAGTGTGGTCCAGCTCACCCCAGTGTGAGTTGGCTGGTCATAATTGTTTGTGTTTGATACGTTCATTCATCAGAGCACCCCACCAGGTGTGGTTGACTCCACAGACTCCAGGAGCGCCCCCTAGCGCCAGTCTCTGACTGAGAGGGAGCAATCAGTCGTAATCCAGATCCCAGGACATGCGAATAGTCTCTCCCGGAGAACAGAGATCGGACATCATGTTCGAGTATTGATATTTCTCACGTTGAAGGCACTTGTCGGGAGGCGGGACTACGTTCTGGGTGTGGCCGCCGCAGGAGCATTCAGCTGTGTCAGAAGGCAGTAAATCTAAGCCTATCCTGTGCCGTAGGTGGGCCTTCAGGGCCGCCATCACCTCAGGTGCCCCTGCCCCTCGGTGCTATCGGCGGGAGGACGTCCCCGACCACCAGCGTCAGGAGAGGGAGAAAGCACAGCACCTGCAGAGGGTAGTAGAGAAGGCCGCTGGGACGAGCCAATAGACTCCTGACACCATTGGTCTGCATCGCCGCCGGCGCCTCTCCTGTGTGTCAAAGATATTTACAATTAACGCACTGTACTCCAGTAGAGACAAAGAAAACAATATTTCATTGTCTTCACCTTTTTTATATCTATTTTCTTCCCATATATTTGCTTCTATCACCTCATATATTTATTTATTTTTTTGAAGTATAAGCTGCTATAGAAGGCATTCTTGGCGTCCATGTTGCTCATGGCATCTATTGGCACTAATATTTACGAGATTTTTAACACTAATAAACAGACGATCTAAACATTCAAACGTTCAATGGCATTACTCTAGTGCTTTCTAAAAAGCTCATGTAATACAGTCTATATCAATAAAAAATAATGTCTGTCTGTCTGTCTGTCTGTCTGTCTGTCTGTCTGTCTGTCTGTCTGTCTGTCTGTCTGTCTGTCTGTCTGTCTGTCTGTCTGTCTGTCTGTCTGTCTGAATATCAAGGCCAGACGCTTGGAGATAGCCTCACCAAAGTTATGGTATGTGGTATTGTATTTAACATGTTGTCTTGCATTATGGTATGTGCAGTTATATTACAGTATGTTGCGTTGCAGTATGGCATGTGGTGTTCTATTATGAACTGTATTATTTATTGTATTATAAATGTGTTGTATGATGGAACGTGGTGTTGTATTGATGTATTTTGGGCTGTATTATGATATGTGATGTTGTAGTATCGTATAATTATGTTGCGAATAAATGTTTCCACTGTGTCATGGCCTTTATTGCTCACTGCGGTAAATATTTAATTTTTTTTGCTGGTTCAAGGAGATCTTCCAGACTGAGAACCGCTCCAGTCTTGACACCGACGGTACGACTGGCTTGGGTCGTACCACCACCACCAAGAATGGAGCCAAGCTACAATAAAGTGGTGCTTGACGGCACGTTATAATGGCTTGTTCTCTGCCCGTGGCGAGTGTTCAGCACCTGTTATGATGAACAAAGAACACACCGGAAGATGGAGAAACGACGACGTTTCGGTCCGATCCATGAACCGGACGGACCGAAACGTCGTCATGTCATCATCTTCTGGTGTGTGTGCTTTGGGTCAACATATCTTCAGCTACGTTATTGTAAGTCATCGTCTGCAGCGCCTGTTAATCCGCGTGTTAGAGGGTTTGGCGTGAGGAAAGCGGTTAATACCATTGTGAGAGTGGATATTACTGGGTTCATTATCGTTCGAGGTTCAATAACTCTGGAATTCTTTCAGATCAAAACTCACTTCAGCTTTGTTTCTAATCCTCTTAATACCCCAATTTGTCTTTCTATTTACGTTCATCTATCTCTATTTCCTCTCTCTCTCTCTCTCTCTCTCTCTCTCTCTCTCTCTCTCTCTCTCTCTCTCTCTCTCTCTCTCTCTCTCTCTCTCTCTCTCTCTCTCTCTCTCTCTCTCTCTCTCTCTCCCCCTCCAATACTGTTATAAGCCCTGCCCCTCCCACTTAAAGTCGTTAATCATGCTATTACTGATTAAATCCAGGTAGAAGCCATACACACACTCCTACAGCCCATTAATTATGCATAGTTAGATATATCTGTCACACTTGAAAACTTGGATCTCCCGTTCTTCCCTTTCCCTTTGGTACTCACCGTTGAGGCTGGAGACCTCCCTTTGTTACTCACCGTTGAGGCTGGGGATCTCCTGTTGGTACTCACCGTTGAGGTTGGGGACCTCCCGTTGGTATTCACCGTTGAGGCTGGAGACCTCCCGTTGGTACTCACCGTTGAGGCTGGGGATCTCCTGTTGGTACTCACCGTTGAGGGTGGAGACCTCCTGTTGGTACTCACCGTTGAGGCTGGGGATCTCCTGTTGGTACTCACCGTTGAGGCTGTAGACCTCCCGTTGGTACTCACCGTTGAGGCTGGAGACCTCCCGTTGGTACTCACCGTTGAGGCTGGAGACCTCCCGTTGGTACTTACCGTTGAGAACATGAACCCTGAGCGTTGTGGCGGCCGTGTTAGAGGGAACACAGGAGTAGTTGCCGTTGTCAGAAGCCCGGGCGTCCTGCAACAGACAGACACGGATATATGACCTCATCTGACCTTACATCTGCTGCACTCACTCCTCCGCCTCCTTACACGCACACACACACACACACACACACACACACACACACACACACACACACACACACACACACACACACACACACACACACACACACACACACACACACATACACAAACACACACACACACACATTCACCCAGTTGATTGACAGTTGAGAGGCGGGACCAAAGAGCCACAGCTCAACCCCTGCAAGCACAACTAGGTGAGTATATTGACCCGGACTCAATCTCTTTATCTCTCTCTCTTTTTCTGTGTATCTGTCTCTGTCTCTCTCTCTCTCTCTCTCTGCTTCTTTCTCACTGTCTCCGTCTGTTTTTTTCTGTCTGTCTTTCTCTCTCTCTCCCGTTCTCTCTCTCTCTCCGGTTCTCTCTCTCTCCCGTTCTCTCTCTCTCCCGTTCTCTCTCTCTCAGAACACACAATATAAGCACCCAGCAAGAACACAACGTTACTTATACAACTGTTACTTTGATGCAACGTTGAAACAACATTCGTGTGATAAACAACTGAAATAAAATCACAAATCACCCCTAGAATGTTGTGTGAGGCTAGCCACCAGCATCTGACCTCAGACATACATACATACAGACATTCTCTTTTATAGAGATGAACACCAAATGCGATTCGAACCCATTACACGTGCTGGGATGCTACACAAACACCCACCCACACACACAGACACATACAGCTTTAGTCTATAGACCATATGAGCTTTCAGATAAAAATAAGGGATGTTGAAAGACGCGTTACTAGGTAACACAGCTTGTGTGCATGTGTTTGGTAACGCAGTTGTGAGTCTCTGTCGTTGTCTTACCTGTATTAAGAGGTAGCCGCTGGTAGTGTTGCCCCTCTCAGTGACAACGGTGATGCCACCTCTCGGGGAGTCGTAGTTCACTACCTGCAGGCAGGCACAACCATGGTGTCAGGACAGTCTGATTGGTCATGCTTCCAGGACTCATTTCGTATTACAGTTTGCAATTTTATACGAATACATCTGTGTACAGGCATTTATACGAATGAAATGTATGTATAATTATCATACTGGATATGCAAATATATATATATATATACCTTTGCTATTATTATTCTCACATAATATTATGTATTTCTTTTATATCTTACATAATTCAATGTTCTAATGAATTGCCCGGAAGAGAGAAAATGTAATTCTTCATGATACGAATAATTAATATTGTGGTGGTTCAAGATCAAAGGTGAGTTGTATTCTCTCAGGTGTGTTGTATTCTCTCAGGTGTGTTGTATTCTCTCAGGTGTGTGTTGTATTCTCTCAGGTGTGTTGTATTCTCTCAGGTGTGTTGTATTCTCTCAGGTGTGCTGTATTCTCTCAGGTGTGCTGTATTCTCTCAGGTGTGCTGTATTCTCTCAGGTGGGCTGTATTCCCTCAGGTGTGTTGTATTCTCTCAGGTGTGTTGTATTCTCTCAGGTGTGTTGTATTCTCTCAGGTGTGTGATGTATTCTCTCAAGTGAGGCTGGATGAGCGGCCATGGCCCGGCCCCCAAGTGAACCACTCCGTAAGAATACAACTATTATCTTCACTCAAAACAGTCGCAGCATCACTAAATGGTCGAGGCAGATGCCCTTAAGACGTCAATATTACAATGGTTTAAGTGTTGCTAATACGTTACATTTTCAGCAGACTGGTCGAGTCGGTGCAAAATGCGAGGAATTAGCTCAGAGAACCGTGAGGGGGGGGGGGGTTAGGGGGGGCCACTGGAGGGGGGGGGGGGAGGAGTATTAAGTTAAGATACATTAAACAGTTTGGCGCCAGGGTGAGACGCTGCATCAGTTGGTGTCTAGACGGTGCTGAGGAGGGCGCTGTCACCTGGCGCTACGGAGGTGGTTGGGCAGCCGTTCCCTCACTCCGTCCTACTCTATCCTAGATGCTATCCTGTCCTCGTATCCCTTCCATGTGCTAACTAGTCGTTCTGGCTTAGCGATTTTTCCTCATTATTTCTTTCATCATATTTATTTGTTTGTTGTGTCTTTAGACGTTCTAGAGTTAATTATAATTACATATATGTTGAGTGACATATGTAGGTGTGTACAGCAGGTGTGTACAGGTGTGTACAGCAGGTGTGCACAGCACTGGTGTAGAGGCTTCGTCACGCCTCGAGCAGGCCTCTCACCTAATAGGTCGCGTTTTATACGTTATGGTAAACAGCGTTTTACAAATGCAGCCAACATATATCTCGGGTTTTCAAGGCAACGGAGTGATGGGTTAGGTGGGTTGTCTGGGTTCGTAATTTTCTGGTCAGGCTAGCAGGTTGGGTCTTTGACGTGATGGCAAGTCAAGGACAAACGGGCTACACAACTGCTCCCTCCAGAGGCCATCAACTGAACCTTGTGTTCAAGTGAACTGTTCGGGGCTGTGGTATGAACTTGAGCTGATCCTGGGATGTTCAAACTGATATAGTTTGCACTTTATAATTGTGTCTTTTCAGATCGCATGATTTTTATACACTTTCAGGTCATCAAAGGTCACTGCAAGCTTAACTGTTACCTAACATCTTTGTTTTTACATCTCTGAAGCCACCTCACTAAGAAAATAACGTAGTTGATATACCGTCAGAATACATTAAGAAAGCTTTCCTAATGTTTAAATGGTGTGTGGCTAATCCCCCGTTTGGTAGCCCAAACTCTGTAACCAAATATAGTACCAACGACCTGTGTACTCCCAAAAAATTGTAAAAACGTGAAAAAAAAACGTCAGAATAGATCCAAAATCGACGATTTTTTGTTGAAACCACATAATGAGATTTCGGCTTAATTTTATGGCGCCCAGCTATGGGGATCCGGTTTATAAGGTAGTAAAGGTCGTCAATATTGATAGCCAGCAACAATAGGTGGGTGGACCACGCAAAATATAGGAAATCTTTTAGGAAGGGTTGACGGTCGCACAGGGCCCATTAAACACCCTTTTACTTTAATATATATATATATATATATATATATATATATATATATATATATATATATATATATATATATATATATATATATATATATATATATATATATATATATATATATATATATATATATATTTATATGAACAAATCCACAAGGGCTGTGACGAGAATTCGAACCTGCGTTCGGAAGCATCCCAGACACTGCCTTAATCGACTGAGCTACGACCGGGCAAAAGGGTTGAAACCGAAGTTCTACTGAACTTACTGGATCCCGTAGCCTCTCCGAGGCCCAAACCAAGATTTTACTCAACCCCCCTCGGGTGCAGGGGGCTGTTCATACATACTATAAAGATGTCACGTCTGTGACGGTAAAAAAAACATGCTTTTTCTGAAAAACTTTGTTTTTCATGTGCGGGAAATCTTCGAAACCTCTTTACCGATTGCTTTGAAATTTTGACACAACGTTGCATTTGAATAGGCGCGTGTTTTTATATACCTACTATATAGATGCCACCCCTGTGACAGGTATAAATATTTGTTTTTGAAAAAAAGCGCCATCTGTTGCACATAATAGCAACATGCACGCTATATTAAATATGTCACGAATTCCATTTCAATGTTTCCGATTGCATTGATAAATTTGATTTTCATAGATTTCGATTTATTTTATTTTTTATTGAATTATTTTGTGTGACACTGTGTTGGAATTGAGCTGTGTTGTTTACCATACCGTTCATTTCGTAAGTATAAGTACAGATGACACACCTGTGACAGGTAAAACTATGCTTTTCTTGAAAAACAGTGCCATCTGTTGCATGTAAGAGCAACACACATGCTATACTAAATATGTTACGAATTCCATTTCAATGTTTCTGATTGCATTGATAAATTGAATTTTCATAGCTTTTGATTTATTTCCATTTTGATTTAATTATTTTGAACGAATTGCGTTGGAATTGAGCTGTGTTGTTTACCATACCGTTCATTTCGTGAGTATAGTTTATTTTTTTTTTCAGATTTTCATTTCATTTTTTAACTGTTTTTCTTATATATCAGTGATGGGAACATCAGATCACTTGATGTTTCCAATTTTCTGATGGGAACATCAGACCATTTGGGAAGGCATCGGAAGTAATGGGTAATGGGTAGGGAAGGACTAGGGGACGGGGGAGTTTGGGATGGTGGGGACGAGGGGATGGGGCATGGTGGGGAGGACAAAGGGACAGGGGAGTGGGGCATGGTGGGGAGGAAGAGGGGGACGGTGGAATGGGGAATGATTGGGAGGCCGAGGAGACGAGTGAGGGGGGACTGAGGGACAGGGAAGGTTGCTGTGTCTCACTGCACATGCGTTGCTGAGCCACAGCAATGCGTGGCCGGGTACTGCTAGTTTCTATATAATAATCCATCTTTAGAAGGATCATGATCTTCCTGAAGATGTATTATTATATACGAAAGTACTTAAGGAAATTCCTGTCATAATCCTTCCTTCGTGGTCTGACATTGTTCGTCACCTGTCAATTTCTTGAGATTTACACACATAATTATATATTAATAAATGAAATAAAATCAAATATATACTGAATGGTATAATATGTGGTCTTCCTTAGCTTCCTGCGTATATTAAAACGAACATTAGATGACGTCAAACTTTTCCCAAAAAGTTCTTATCTTGAACTTCAAACTTTTATCAGACTCCAAGGAACCGCAGAGTCACTCGATGTGTTCCTCGACTCACATTTTTTTGACTTCCTCAAGGGCCTGCAAGCTGCTGGGAATTCACTACAAATTCAAATTCAATGTCTATATTACATTTCTTAAAATTTAGGGCCAACCCCGTCCTGTCACCTAATGCGTCACCTTCTTTACGGAATCAAGCAGTCCGTTAGAAATGCGACGCATTAGTAAAAATTAAAACTCTGTAATATATTAATGATTCCTAACAACAGAATATGAAGTAATATTCTTTTACGACTTCTCTCTTAAGAACCTGTAACTATGAAGGGTGTTACAAGAAACATTGGTCCTATGGTCCTCACCCTGCCGTTATGGTGCCAGAAGGAACAACAGTGCCATGGTCCTCGCCTTTCAGTTATGGTGCCAGAAGGAACAACAGTGCCATGGTCCTCACCCTGCCGTTATGGTGCCAGAAGGAACAACAGTACCATGGTCCTCACCTTGCCGTTATGGTGCCAGAAGGAACAACAGTGCCATGGTCCTCACCCTGCCGTTATGGTGCCAGAAGGAACAACAGTGCCATGGTCCTCACCCTGCAGTTATGGTGCCAGAAGGAACAACAGTGCCATGGTCCTCACCCTGCCGTTATGGTGCCAGAAGGAACAACAGTGCCATGGTCCTCACCCTGCCGTTATGGTGCCAGAAGGAACAACAGTGCCATGGTCCTCACCCTGCCGTTATGGTGCCAGAAGGAACAACAGTGCCATGGTCCTCACCCTGCAGTTATGGTGCCAGAAGGAACAACAGTACCATGGTCCTCACCCTGCCGTTATGGTGCCAGAAGGAACAACAGTGCCATGGTCCTCACCCTGCCGTTATGGCGCCAGAAGGAACAACAGTGCCATGGTCCTCTCCCTGCCGTTATGGTGCCAGAAGGAACAACAGTGCCATGGTCCTCACCCTGCCGTTATGGTGCCAGAAGGAACAACAGTGCCATGGTCCTCACCCTGCAGTTATGGTGCCAGAAGGAACAACAGTGCCATGGTCCTCACCTTGCCGTTATGGTGCCAGAAAGAACAACAGTGCCATGGTCCTCACCCTGCAGTTATGGTGCCAGAAGGAACAACAGTACCATGGTCCTCACCCTGCCGTTATGGTGCCAGAAGGAACAACAGTGCCATGGTCCTCACCCTGCCGTTATGGCGCCAGAAGGAACAACAGTGCCATGGTCCTCTCCCTGCCGTTATGGTGCCAGAAGGAACAACAGTGCCATGGTCCTCACCCTGCAGTTATGGTGCCAGAAGGAACAACAGTACCATGGTCCTCACCCTGCCGTTATGGTGCCAGAAGGAACAACAGTGCCATGGTCCTCACCATGCCGTTATGGCGCCAGAAGGAACAACAGTACCATGGTCCTCACCTTGCAGTTATGGTGCCAGAAGGAACAACAGTGCCATGGTCCTCACCCTGCCGTTATGGTGCCAGAAGGAACAACAGTACCATGGTCCTCACCTTGCAGTTATGGTGCCAGAAGGAACAACAGTGCCATGGTCCTCACCCTGCCGTTATGGTGCCAGAAGGAACAACAGTGCCATGGTCCTCACCCTGCCGTTATGGTGCCAGAAGGAACAACAGTGCCATGGTCCTCACCCTGCCGTTATGGTGCCAGAAGGAACAACAGTGCCATGGTCCTCACCCTGCCGTTGTGGTGCCAGAAGGAACAACAGTACCATGGTCCTCACCTTGCCGTTATGGTGCCAGAAGGAACAACAGTACCATGGTCCTCACCCTGCCGTTATGGTGCCAGAAGGAACAACAGTGCCATGGTCCTCACCTTGCCGTTGTGGTGCCAGAAGGAACAACAGTACCATGGTCCTCACCCTGCCGTTATGGTGCCAGAAGGAACAACAGTACCATGGTCCTCACCCTGCCGTTATGGTGCCAGAAGGAACAACAGTACCATGGTCCTCACCTTGCCGTTATGGTGCCAGAAGGAACAACAGTACCATGGTCCTCACCTTGCCGTTATGGCGCCAGAAGGAAACAACAGTGCCATGGTCCTCACCTTGCCGTTATGGTGCCAGAAGGAACAACAGTACCATGGTCCTCACCTTGCCGTTATGGCGCCAGAAGGAAACAACAGTGCCATGGTCCTCACCTTGCCGTTATGGTGCCAGAAGGAACAACAGTGCCATGGTCCTCACCCTGCCGTTATGGTGCCAGAAGGAACAACAGTACCATGGTCCTCACCCTGCAGTTATGGTGCCAGAAGGAACAACAGTACCATGGTCCTCACCTTGCAGTTATGGCGCCAGAAGGAACAACAGTGCCATGGTCCTCACCCTGCAGTTATGGTGCCAGAAGGAACAACAGTACCATGGTCCTCACCTTGCAGTTATGGCGCCAGAAGGAACAACAGTGCCATGGTCCTCACCCTGCAGTTATGGCGCCAGAAGGAACAACAGTACCATGGTCCTCACCTTGCCGTTATGGCGCCAGAAGGAACAACAGTACCATGGTCCTCACCTTGCCGTTATGGTGCCAGAAGGAACAACAGTGCCATGGTCCTCACCCTGCCGTTATGGCGCCAGAAGGAACAACAGTGCCATGGTCCTCACCTTGCAGTTATGGTGCCAGAAGGAACAACAGTGCCATGGTCCTCACCTTGCAGTTATGGCGCCAGAAGGAACAACAGTGCCATGGTCCCCACCTTGCAGTTATGGTGCCAGAAGGAACAACAGTGCCATGGTCCTCACCTTGCAGTTATGGCGCCAGAAGGAACAACAGTGCCATGGTCCTCACCTTGCAGTTATGGTGCCAGAAGGAACAACAGTGCCATGGTCCTCACCTTGCAGTTATGGCGCCAGAAGGAACAACAGTGCCATGGTCCTCACCTTGCAGTTATGGTGCCAGAAGGAACAACAGTGCCATGGTCCTCACCCTGCAGTTATGGCGCCAGAAGGAACAACAGTACCATGGTCCTCACCCTGCCGTTATGGCGCCAGAAGGAACAACAGTGCCATGGTCCCCACCTTGCAGTTATGGTGCCAGAAGGAACAACAGTACCATGGTCCTCACCTTGCCGTTATGGTGCCAGAAGGAACAACAGTGCCATGGTCCTCACCTTGCCGTTATGGTGCCAGAAGGAACAACAGTGCCATGGTCCTCACCTTGCCGTTGTGGTACCAGTAGATGAAGGCTGGAGGCTCAGGACTGTGCGCGATCGTACAAGTCAGGTTGATGGTGGAGCCCATGTCGACGTGCATGTCCGGTGCCCCGATGATCTGGGCCTGCGGGGCGGCTGAAAATGCACCACACACCTTAGCCAAGCACATAACACAGCAGACATGGGGGTTAAGGGGGGGTCACGGGCTATTCATGCCCGTGCCACCTCTTGTGGGGAGGGGTGGCTTTATCTTCATCAATCCATCTGTAAAATTCTACAGTAAACTTGTTACACTTCCTGGACGCTACATGTTATATACATGTGTTATACATACATGTGTTGGGTTTATGGTGTATATAGTTCACCGGCTATGGTGAGCCCGTAGCTTCGCTTATAAGGTTGCTGTTGTTGTTGTTGTTTTAGATTTAGCTACTCAGAACGAAATCTCCATGTAGCACGGGCTATGGTAAGCAAGTAATTGATTTCGGTTATTCGCGATAACCTTGTTACTCTGATATATGGGTCAGAGTATTAAATGGAGGTGGGGGTTTCCTCCTTTTTTCCTGTTTCTTTTTCGCTTCTCTTTTAGTCTTGTTTTAATAACATTATCTTAGTGGCTGATGTAGGTGCAGAATGTTCACTAGTGAGTCCCATTCTTTACCGGTTTTTCTAATCATTGCAGTCGCGGTGGAATGTGCATCTAATGCAACTGCTGTCGTTGGATTAATGTTGAGTTTGATGCGCAGGGCTTCAGTAGCTTCACATTCCAGTAAGTAGTGCAATAGTGGCGCCTCTTCTTTTATTCCACAGATGTGACACTTTGTTCCACAGATGTGATTGGGTTTATTACCTCCCAGCAGCACTTGTAACTAAGTCTGAGTCTGTGTATGGCTACTGCAATGTCTCTGGATATCTTTTTGTCAGGCTTGAAAGAGTAGTACCCAGTGGCTTGTTCGTACCATATCGCAGTGGATCTTCCTTCCGCTACTTTGGCTCTGTGGCGACTTTCGATAGTTGGGAGTATTTTCTTCTTGATTTGCTCCTTAATCTATGAAAAACTTGGAGGTATTTGAACCTGTACAACAGGTAGAGCAGTGACAGTTGTTGCTAGTGAGTCTGCCTTTTCATTATCATCTATGCCAATGTGACTTGGTATCCAATTTAGGGTGATTGACAGCCCTAGATTATGGGCTTCTTTTCCTATATGTTGGATTTCTTTGAGGAGTTGTATAGATTTAGCGAAGATTTTGAGCGAAGATTTAGAGTCGGAGTGAATGATGACATCATGTAAATTATTCTCAATTGTATACTTTATGGCCTCCTTCAGGGCATATAATTCTGTTTGCAATGTTGAGCACCCACTATTCATGCTCCAGTAAGCTCCATGGTTGGTAGTGTAAACTGCTGCCCCAACAGAACCTCTTTCTTGATCAACTGATCCGTCTGTGAAGATGTGAGTCGTTGTAGGTCTTGAGATGGTTTCCATTTGTTGTTCTATTACTTCCTTGAGCCTCTGCGGGTTACATGCCTGATTTTTTAACTGGTAATCCTTCAATGATTGTCTTTAGATTCGATTCTTCCCATGGAGGAGGCTGCCGAAAGTGTTGATATGGTCTATCTTCTCCTTTATTTTTAATTGCCCATTTCAAGTCCACTTTCTCTAGAATCTTCACTAGATTATCCGTCCATGCACTTGTTCTATATTGAAGGTTTCTCTGAAGCGATCTGTGTATGCTATCTTTGATTGACAGTCTGGCGGTGGTTCCAACAAGTTTTGCTGTTATGGTGGCTATTATTTGTTTGATCCTGTTTTCTAAGGCTGGTAAGTTAGTTTCCATTCTTTGATTTTCTCTATGCGTGGCCATATAGGTGTTCCCAGCATTGTTCTGAGGGCATCATTTTGAGACACTTCCAGTTTCTCCCATTGGTTATCACTGAGGGATGTAAGAGCAGGAGCAACATAGTCGATGAGTGACCTAACTGCTTGAACGTAGTACATTTTGAGTACTGGTAGAGATGCACCATCTCCTAAGACTGGTCAGGGAGCGCAAAGCTGAGTTTCTAGCTTTACAACGTTGCCGAAGATATTCAATTTCTTGAGTGAATTTCAACTGGCTGTCTATTATGACTCCTAGGTATTGAAAAGAGGTAACCCACTCAATTTCATGTTCTTGCTTTGCGTGTCTGATGTCTTGAGTTCTCATTTTAACGGCCATTGCTTTGATTTTATTGCTGTTTATTTTCACTGCTATGCGTTCCGCTTCCCTGCTGATAATATCTAGGCATTTTTGTGCATGTTTCCTGGCGCCTTTGCCATTGATAATAACCACGAAGTCGTCTGCATAGTTAAGCAGTTTGGCTTTTGGTAACTTGAGCTTCATGAATTATTCCATGAGACAGTTGAAGAGGAAGGGGCTTAGTATTCCTCCCTGAGGAGTCCCCATTTTCCACCTCTTTGAGGTCGATGTTTTTCCTTGGAATTTGACTTTAGCTTCTCTGTTAAGCAGGCTTCCTTTGGCAAAGGCAAGAGCGTGTCCTTTGATTTCCTTATCCACAAGGCACACCTCACTCTACGACTCACCTAACTCCCTTAATCGTAGGGAGCGGCGAAGGGTAGGTGAGGTGGTGTTGCCTGACTCCGGCTTCTAGCTGTCTGCCAGGTCTTACATCTTCCCTCTGGGTCAATGGAGCCCCATCGAACAATTGTATTCTCAAAGGTGAATCGTAGAGTAAGGTGAACTCACAGTTATAAATGCCTAGATTTCTTCTTGTAAGCCATCACTTATAGCCCCGTTCCAGTGCCAAATATATCCACTATGGGCTCACCATAGTCCGTGCTACTTGGGCCTTTTGTTCCGAGTAGGTAAATCAACATTTACAGCTTACAACAACACCCATGTAAGCTCAGTATAGCAGTGTTTCACAAGCACACACACACACAGCACTGACTAACATCAATGTCAGATTTAGAAAAACAGCATTAAGAGGAGCTCACCGTGAACTCGTATAAAACCTGACCCCATCACACAAACTGCTGCAATATTTTCTGTTTTGAAATAATTGCAATAATAGCAAGGGAAAACATCTCAAATTAATTTCTGACAATTTAAATTGCTCCCCTTATGTTGATAAACGTTGCTGTGATTCGCTCCAAGCCCCTCACTTGTTCAGAAACACAATAGCCATATGATGTTATACACTTCTGCAGCAGTTATGAGAACAAGTGTTTTACAATTACGTATTTATATTTTCCTTAAATTAATGAGTATTTTGTGAAGCATAGGCTCTGTGATACTTTATCCATTAATACAGAGGAATAAAAATAAACTGTAGAAGGCCTATTGAGCCATACGTGGCAGCTCCTATTTATATCCACCCAAACTCATTCATATATTTGTCTAACCTACGCTAGAAACAATCCAGTGATCCCTCGTCTATTATGTTATCCGGTAATTTTATTCCATAAATCAACGATATTGGTTCAATTTTCAACCAATATTTACCAGGTGTTTCCAAAATCTAAATTTATCCAATTTGTATCCATTGTTTCGAGTTCTATTTTGTATTGATATTTTTAACATCGTAAATCCTGGGATTAACTTTTTCTTCCGTCTCTTCGTGCGACCAATTTATGTCCATTCTGCAGGCCGGAGTGTCAAGCTGAACAGCATAATCTATATGGGGTTTAACAAGAGCAAGAAAAAGCTTGAGTATAACATTAGATTTGTTGCTAAGTCTTCTATAAATATATCCCAGAATATATTCTAGAAATATATCACAGTGTCCATATTAAGATTAAGATCCATATTAATCAACTCTCGCTGATCTTCCTCTCATTCAGGTTTAAAAACTTTAACAGTGTCCAGCTGATATTTGCGAACTATCGTGGCTTTTCAAGTCTGTCACTAATTATATTATTAGTTTGTGCGAATTATACGAATGCATACGAATTATATCAATTGGTGTGAATGATATCAATTCGTGCGGAAGCTATCAGAGCGTTCACCACTCAGGGTCATTGAATTGTTTCAATGAAATGCTACCCAAAAAAAAAAATTATAAATTATAAATTTAAAATTCGAAGAATTTCACGTAATCAAAGTACCTATAATGAGACCATTGACGGTGAACCAGCTTCGCAATATTGAAAACCTTCATTTGAACGAACCTATACGTCATTTGCTATTCACATCAGTCAGGTCCATCCCATCAATCAGGTTTTATGAAGAAATAAACCGGGAAAGCGGTTTTAAAACAGTACATGATATGATGGAATCCATTACATAGAAAACGGTAAAAAAAAATGAAGAACAATGAACCTAATTGAGAGAGGAAGAACAAAGTCAAACAAGGCTGAGGAACATTATGAAAGAAACAGCAGGATATCGAACGTTCATATCAGAACGAAACTAGAAGCCAAGAAACAATATAATATTCATTTAGCTTCCCAAATATAAAATTCCTCACCTCACAAAACAGTGAGGCAGATTAGGGAGTCTTATGACGGGTCAGTAGAAATTGGCATCTGTCGAGACTCCATTTTACTATTTATGTCCATTCCTCAATGTAGGATTTTTTCTTTAAGCTGTGGGGATATCCCATACCCCCATTGATGTATGGGAACCATATAATGGGTTGCAATCTCTGAACAATTGGACAGGAGACATCTCCCGTCCACGAGGCTAACCATAGCCCGTGCTTCTTGCCCCGCTCCTGTGCCAGGTAAGTTACGGGCTCACCATAGCCCGTGCTACTTGGAACTTGTTCCGAGTAGCTTAATCTATAACAACAACAACAAAATCTGAACAATTAACAAAAAGGTTGTTAACTATCACCGTTATCAATGCCGTTTGAGCCTGTTGTGTTGTTAGCTTTCTGTTTGGGAAGTACAACGAAGCCATTGACATCTTTTGACGTCATACCTAATAGGACTGGTGGAGGTGGTTTAAACAGCCTGGGGAAGGAAGATGGTTTATGAGGTCGATTGTTTCAAGCGCGGGTTGGACATGTATATGAGTGAGATTGGGTGGTTATAGATAGGAGCTGCCTCCTATGGGCCAATAGGCCTTCTAGAGCAGCTGCCTTTGTTCTTATGTTCTTATGTTCTTAAGTATGGGAGCAGATTGGGTTATTCATTAGGAACCTGTAATCGTATATAATATTAACATTAGGAACCTGTAATCGTATATAATATTAAGAACCCTTCACTATTCTTCACTATTGTTTATTAATTATTTAAGGAAGCAGACTCCTTCATGTATATTATTTCAGATGATGAGCAGCTAACTACAAAAATTATGACACAAGATGACTACAGTAATCTGATCAGTTTTTAACTTTATATAAAGTAGAACCTAAACATCAACATAGAGACTCATTTAAACAAGATAAAATCGGAAGAATTTAACATTCATTATTTCCATAAGAAAACACTCAGCAACACGAACACATAAAATTTAACAGATTTGAATACGTTACCACCTACGTGAGAATAATGTTACATTATGCAGCACCAAAATGAAATCCACATGTAACACATCACACATATATACCAACCTCAATAGTCAGAAAACACCTGAACACGAAGTGCAAGATTCACGGAAATAAAATACATATTCAGCAAAAAAATAAGATATCGAGAAATAAATTCTAAACTCAGATGAGTCTGAGGAATATCGGGAAATATTTCTCATGAATATGTATAGTGATATATAGTGATATAGCGAAGGGAAGGAATACAAACAGAGGTTAGGTTAGGTTAGGTTAGGTTAGGTTAGGTTAGGTTAGGTTAGGTTAGGTTAGGTTAGGTTAGGTTAGGTTAGGTTAGGTTGGGATAGACTCAACTTAAAGTTTTAAAAACCTATGAATAAATGCAAGAGAATTAAGAACCGTGAATAAAACAGATGACAGTAAAACACTAAGGGTTCAGGAGCTCAATATCGAGTCTTGCCAGCTACACACACACACACACACACTCACACTCACACACACACACACACACACACTCACACACACACACACACACACACACACATACACACACACACACACACACACACACACACACACACCCACACACACACACACCCACACACACACACACACACACCCACACACACTCACACATGAACAAAGTGGAGACAATAACAATAAGTCTGGAGGGTGATGAGTAAAGAACACGTGAATGAAGGAGCTCATATTCCCTCATGACTGAGTGTTATGACGCCCCTCAGTGTGTGTGTGAGAGGTTAATGCAGGTATTATACGTGTGGGATGCTTGTGGGTGTTGCTGGTATACCTGTGGCAGGTGGTATACCTGTGGGTGCTGGTGGTATACCTGTGGGTGTATGTGGTATATCTGTGGCAGGTGGTATACCTGTGGGTGCTGGTGGTATACCCGTGGGTACTGGTGGTATACCTGTAGGTGTAGGTGGTATATCTGTGGCAGGTGGTATACCTGTGGGTGCTGGTGGTATACCTGTGGGTGTAGGTGGTATATCTGTGGCAGGTGGTATACCTGTGGGTGCTGGTGGTATACCTGTGGGTGTTCGTGGTATACCTGTGGGTGTAGGTGGTATACCTGTGGGTGCAAGTGGTATATCTGTGGCAGTTGATGTATCAAAAACGCATGGTAGGTGGTTTCTAGTATACATGTGTAACATACTGTGTCGTATTTCAGCACCAGATGATGTGTGGTAAACTAATGGAAGATGCAGTGTAGTATACCAATGTATGATGCAGTGTATTATACTAATAGAAGATACGGTGCGGTATATCAATGGAACATAATATGTAGTATACTAATGAACCATATGGCGTGTGTGTGGTATACTCATGACAGAGAGTAGTGTATGTCTAAGACTTGAGTCACCTGGTGTGTCGGATAATCCCACCAGGCGATGCGTCACATACTTACAGAAGACATTGAGTCGCACGACGTATGACGTGACAGGTTTGGTTGACACCTGGCACTCGTAGGTGCCAGAGTCGCGCACCTGGGCGTACTTGATCTTCAGTATCCAGTCCTTGGAGCCGGGCGAGTTGATGACCTCGTATCTCTGGTCCGTCGTATAGGTGTATCTCCCGACCGTCATGATGCGCAGGTCTCGTTGTCTGATCCACGACACCTGTTGTGGCGGGAGATGGTTTAGGAGGTGGTGGCTTGGGAGGGTTTGTGAGGTGGTGGGCTTGGGAGGGTTTGTGAGGTGGTGGGCTTGGGAGGGTTTGTGAGGTGGTGGCTTGGGAGGGTTTGTGAGGTGGTGGCTTGGGAGGATTTGTGAGGTGGTGTCTTGGGAGGGTTTGTGAGGTGGTGGGTTGGGAGAGTTTATGAGGTGGTGGGTTGGTTTGGGAGGGTTTGTGTGGCGGTGGGTTGGTTTGGGAGAGTTTATGAGGTGGTGGGTTGGTTTGGGAGGGTTTATGAGGTGGTGGGTTGGGAGAGTTTATGAGGTGGTGGGTTGGTTTGGGAGGGTTTGTGTGGCGGTGGGTTGGTTTGGGAGAGTTTATGAGGTGGTGGGTTGGTTTGGGAGGGTTTATGAGGTGGTGGGTTGGTAGGGTTTATGAGGTGGTGGGGTGGTTTGGGAGAGTTTATGAGGTGGTGGGTTGGTTTGGGAGGGTTTGTGTGGCGGTGGGTTGGTTTGGGAGAGTTTATGAGGTGGTGGGTGGTTTGGGAGGGTTTATGAGGTGGTGGCTTGGGAGGGTTTATGAGGTGGTGGGGTGGTTTGGGAGAGTTTATGAGGTGGTGGGTTGGTATGGGAGGGTTTATGAGGTGGTGGGTTGGTAGGGTTGATGAGGTGGTGGGTTGGGAGGGTTTATGAGGTGGTGGGGGTGGTTTGGGAGGGTTTGTGAGGTGGTGGGTTGGTTTGGGAGAGTTTGTGAGGTGGTGGGGTGGTTTTTGGAGGGTTTATGAGGTGGTGGGTTGGTTTGGGAGGGGTTGTGAGGTGGTGGGTTGGTTTGGGAGGGCTTATGAGGTGGTGGGTTGGTTTGGGAGGGCTTATGAGGTGGTGGGTTGGTTTGGGAGGGTTTATGAGGTGGTGGGTTGGTTTGGGAGGGTTTATGAGGTTACAGAGTAAGTGCAATAGGGGTAATTATGATATCGCAAGTCCCTCTGCCTTATTCACGATGCAGGTAGTAATGAGATATGATTGTGAGACGGAAGACATGTTTGTGAGGAGGGGGACTAACGTTTTGAATATGTGCATACATCGTGTTATGAACCAGTACCTATAAGACACATTTTTAAAAGACAGTTTCAGGTGTCAACATGTATACAAGAACCATGAATTAGTAATAGACTAACTAACGTAAGAACGAAACTTTATTTAAAGTCATAGTTGATAACATAACACTGTGTGAAGAGTTATGTTTTAAAGGCTTGAAATGAGCAACTTAAATTGTACGAATGTTGACCAGACCACACACTAGAAGGTGAAGGGACGACGACGTTTCGGTCCGTCCTGGACCATTCTCAAGTCTTAAATTGTACGAAAATTTTTGTGTTTTCCCTCAGACTCGTACAGTCAAGTCAGTGTCTCTGTGTGTTAATGATTCATTGTGTGTACACAGTTGAATGTGTGTACACAACTGTGCACACAGTTGACACCCAGTCACTGGATGTCAACAGTGCTACGAAGCACAAAAAATATTCCAAAATGCCTCTCAAGATAACGTGAACACCGCAACTTGCGTCATGGTTATAAAGACATAGTTTTGTGCGTCGTAAAGGCTTTCTTTGTTCGCAGTGGCTGCGTCAGCAGGCCGGAGGGAGGAGAGGGGGGCGGTGCACCCCTCTATTACTCACAAAACCAAGTTGGAATGGCGGTGAACCTGAGGTTACAGTATCTCAACTTTCCGGAATGACCTGTTATCCGGAAAGACCTATGAACCGGAATAACCTGTGAACCGGAATGACCTGTTATCCTGAATGACCTGCGATCCGGAGTATCCTGTTATCCGGAATGACCTGTGAAAGATTTCCCTCACTGAAGCAACAGCGTATGATAAAGTGAAGGAAGCCTGAACAATTAGGCCAGCAAGAGAACTACAAGGATAATTGCCGTCTTAGTTCCGATAGCTCCTTACAAGTAAGTAATTATCCAAGTCTTAAAAGCTATATAGCACTATAGCTCTTTACCAATTAAACCAATTAAATTGTAGAAGGGACACTGATAAATCCCACTAAATCCTCCTTGCTTTCTCTTAAGCCGTCACTCACTGTAATCAAATACCCGGTATCAACTTAATTTTAAGATAACGTTATCAATATCAACGATAACGCGTTGCTTAGTGAACAAGAGAACTATCCCCGGAAAAGCGTCAAGCCACCACGACTATATAGCACTGAGAAGGGACCAGGATAAGGATTTGAGACGGTGGGAGGAAAGGAATGGTGCCCAACCACTAGGACACTCGGGGATTGAACGCCGACCTGTAAGAAGCGAGACCGTCGCTCTGCCGTCCAGCCCAAGTAAATATTCTCATCAGTCCTCCATGGACTTAGGAGTGAGAGATCTGTCCCGCTATATGCAAGGCGGCGCCTTGCTGAGCAGTCAGCCTAACATGGTGACTGAGAAACTTTGAAAATGGTAATTGAGTAACAGTGCTAAGCCACACTTATGTACTCTCGTCTGGCTTTGATGAAGAGAGCCGGAGAACTGTTGCATTACAGGAGTGTAGGTTAAGAAGATGGCTTGGAGTATGGTAGGTGTGAGAGAGGTGGCTTGGAGTATGGTAGGTGTGAGAGAGGTGGCTTGGAGTATGGTAGGTGTGGGAGAGGTGGCTTGGAGTGAATAGGGTGTGAGTAAGGTGTCTTAGTAAGGTGTGAGTCTCAGTAAGGTGTGAGTCTTAGTAAGGTGTGAGTCTTAGTAAGGTGTGAGTAAGATGGCTTGGGGTGAATAAGGTGTGAGTAAAGTAGCTTAAGGTGAGTAAGGTGTGAGGAATAACGAGACCAGAGAGGTGTGAGGGACCGCTGGACGTGGCCAGGAAAGGTCAATACTCCCACCAATACCAACACAATCGACAGTAATGATCCAAAAAAAGCCGGAGGGGGGGGGGGGAGGGGAGTAGCCGAGGACGGGAAGACCAACACAATCGACAGTAATGACCCTACAGCAGAGGGGAATAGTCAATGAGGGGAAGTGTGAGGCCAGAGGGCAGTAGTAACCCAAATGCTGTGAAGGTCATCTGATGAAGCTTTAAGGTCATCGTAAACAATGACCTTCAAGAAGAGACATTATACAGCATGATACCTAGAGATGCTGTATAATGTAACTGCATTGTAATCACTAGCTTTTATTAATCGTGATTAAATGAATGTGTGTGTGTGCACAGGTGTGTGTATGTGTGTGTGTGCACAGGTGTGTGTGTGTGTGTGTGTGTGCACAGGTGTGTGTGTGTGTGTGTGCACAGGTGTGTGTGTGTGTGCACAGGTGTGTGTGTGTGTGTGTGTGCACAGGTGTGTGTGTGTGTGTGCACAGGTGTGTGTGTGTGTGTGTGTGCACAGGTGTGTGTGTGCGTGTCTGAGTGGACGGGAGAACGCGTTGCTATGACCAGACAGAAGCTCAAAGCGTTACAAGGGCAAAAAAAGTTACAAGGGGGCAACTTTGAATATTCTGAAGTAAAGTCAGGCAAAACTTATCCCCGGATCTTCAGTGAAAAACGTTGACAAAATATTTGCGTAGGAACGCGGAAGATTTCAACTACCGATGCCAGTAGTTTCGAAAGCATGATTTGTGACCATATTTGGTGATTATATATATAGTAAATATATAATATATATATATATATATATATATATATATATATATATATATATATATATATATATATATATATATATATATATATATATATATATATATCTTGGCTACCCATGTACCAACACTGCCTCTAGGGTACCCATGTACCAACACTGCCCCTAGGGTACCCATGTACCAACACTGCCCCTAGGGTACCCATGTACCAACACTGCCCCTAGGGTACCCATGTACCAACACTGCCCCTAGGGTACCCATGTACCAACACTGCCCCTAGGGTACCCATGTACCAACACTGCCCCTAGGGTACCCATGTACCAACACTGCCCCTAGGGTACCCATGTACCAACACTGCCCCTAGGGTACCCATGTACCAACACTGCCTCTAGATCACCCATGTACCAACACTGCCTCTAGGCCACCCATGTACCAACACTGCCCCTAGGGTACCCATGTACCAACACTGCCCCTAGGGTACCCATGTACCAACACTGCCCCTAGGGTACCCATGTACCAACAATCCAACACTCTATATTGTGACTCCCAGTTTCCAATTACCTTTCCTAATGAACGGAGCGACACTGACCTGCCACAGACCGCCCACCAGCCGCGTGCTTCACTGATCAACCTTGAGTGAAACCCGCCAAACACACACCGAAACTATGACGTTGGTACAACGTTCGAACAAGTTTTAACACTTCCTAACCAGTTATAACAACCAATATAGCAAGTTATAACAGCGTTCTAATACGTCATAAACACGTTAAGACAAGATATAACAACTTTATTACAACTTGTAACAAGCGGAAAATAGAGACAGTTTCGGTTTGTGTTTCCAGGGAAAGGAATTAGAGATGAACGCTAGAGATCAACGTGAGACACAGGACACTCGTCGTGGCTCACGTAGACAATAAACGCTTCGAGCCGGGTTCGAATCCATCTCAATGAGTGCGAGTGTCAGCATGGTAACGAGGGAGGGGGGGTGGGGGAAGGAGGGACTCCCGTATCCGGTTCCAGGCTTCAGGACATGACAATGGCGTTACGACTTGACTGAGGAGGAAGGGTTTGAGGACAATATTTGAGGAGCTGGGACAAGAGGATCGTGTGAAGGGTGTGGTGATCAACCTCGTGGACCACCGGGGCTCGAACGCCGATCTTGCAGGAAGCGAGACCGTCAAATGCATCCGCCAATCTTTATATTATGTTTACATTTCTGTGGTTACATGATTTGGTGCCACATATGTGCTGTGTGAGATTGTTAGTGGGTGTACAATGGCACTTTAGAGAGTGTCAGGTGTGGGAGATGGCAACCTTCACAGGGAGTTCCAGGGGGCAGAAGACGGCAGGCGAGTGAAAATGTAACATTTTATGTTATATCTGCCACAACAGAGAGATTTAAATACGAGGGATGGCAGCCGGTGGTCTAAAGAGAAGGCGTGGGAGGGTGCGTGTCGTGTGGGGCTGTGAACCACACTCTTTACCGGGTTAGTTGGCCCCTCGCGTCCTCACAGTGGGTCATTAGGGATCATACCACCCACATTACACTCTTTAAGTGAAGAACATTCCCCAGAAGGGGAATAACGGCCAGATGCTTTCCGGACAGATCCCTCTCTCTCTGTCCACACGCCACCCTGGTCTCCTGTCTCCCAGTGTAGTGGGGGACTTCATCTCCCATTGTGGCGGGCCCGTGAACTCCCCCATGGTAGAGGGTTACATGGTGTCTTTAAACCACCAAGGTAGTGCATATAGTGAATTGGGTTTTAGTGTCAGATGAACACCGGCATCGTTCATGGTGGATAAATGCTGACTTCAAATGTTTCAATAGAATTCTGAACTTATCAACTGGATAGTTATACACCTCGCTGCTCTGGGGAAGCGAGTCACTCATGGCCCGAATGAATTAAAAAGCTGTTGTGGAGGCCGTAATAACCCTCAATTAGTTGCAAACTTAATAACCCTTCAGAGGTTGATAGGTCTTAATAACCCTTCAGAGGTTGATAGGTCTTAATAACCCTTCAGAGATTGATAGGTCTTAATAATCCTTTAGAGGTTGTTAGGTGCTAAAGCCAAGACCAATCCAAGCTAACTGGTGACTGGTATTACAAGGTGTCATGGACCATAGAGTTATATTGGTCATAATCCTCTTATGTAGTGAATATCTCACAAAGCTCACCTGGGTATCCCCGTGATGAGGTATTAAACCTAGTAGTGTGTGGGGGCGAGAGAGAGAGAGAGAGAGAGAGAGAGAGAGAGAGAGAGAGAGAGAGAGAGAGAGAGAGAGAGAGAGAGAGAGAGAGAGAGAGAGAGAGAGAGAGAGAGAGAGAGAGAGAGAGAGAGAGAGAGAGAGAGAGAGAGAGAGAGAGAGAGAGAGAGAGAGAGAGAGAGAGAGAGAGAGAGAGAGAGAGAGAGAGAGAGAGAGAGAGAGAGAGAGAGAGAGAGAGAGAGAGAGAGACTGAGAGACAGAGAGACAGAGAGTGTGGTGGGTGGCTTAATCTTTTGGATGGGTTAATCTTTATCAATCATCAATCAATCGAAGTGCATGTATAATACAACTTGCTCTGGGGGGATGACAGAGGCTGTTCCAACCAGCCATGGGGAAGAGGGGGGACCTCGGAGCCCAAAAATTCAGTAAACAAAGCCCCCAAAAGGAACACGTCGGGCTTATAGCGAGGATTTCTGCCTTATAAACGACGATAACATGCTGGCTGTGAGGGGCTCAGGAACGGTGTACAGTGAGACATGAGGTCCACAGATCACTCAGACAACAACGCCACACATCCCTGCAAACTTCCTGTCATCGGTTGACCTCCTGGAGGCAATCAGAGCTTCCGACACACTTTCCGAAGGCTTTGATTGCTTTCAGGAGGTCAATCAGAACCCTTTCCCACATTCCAAAAGCAACGCGCCCATGTGCAACAGGAAAATGTAAGGACCTTCAATAGAAAGTGAATGAACGGTCTGCAAACATTGATGTCCCTGGCACCATCAATACATGACACTCTTAGTTCCACTATGGCACTATTGACTTAGCCGTGCTGGCGACAGGAGGCAAGCTACTGACTTCATCAGTCAAAAGATCAATACATATTTTCCCTGGAACTGATAACTTAATGATACCTTATCAATGCAAAATTCGCCGTGGCAGACCTAATGAGAGTTCCATTGGCAGTCTGAAAACGGGAACCCTTAGGACCGGCTGTTCCCCTGACTGATCCTTCAGTACAAGAGCAGCTGTTCCCCTGACTGATCCTTCAGTACAAGAGCAGCTGTTCCTCTGACTGATCCTTCAGTACAAGAGCAGCTGTTCCCCTGACTGATCCTTTAGTACAAGAGCAGCTGTTCCTCTGACTGATCCTTCAGTACAAGAGCAGCTGTTCCCTTGACTGATCCTTCAGTACAAGAGCAGCTGTTCCTCTGACTGACCCTTCAGTACAAGAGCAGCTGTTCCCTTTGTAACACTGTAAAAGTGTTTGGTTTAGGTTAATACATACATAGAGTACATGAGTCACAGACAAGGATCTGAGAGGCGCCAGTTGTCTGCCTGAGATCTCACACCTCTAACCGTTAATGACCCCAAGTGACCTGAGGTCAGATCATGATAATTTCACCTTGCTTCCGCTAAGCGTATAATTGGAGCCAGGTAGCCTTCAAACATGCCGACGTTTAAGGAGTGGCTTGGTAGTGCCGGAGGCTATCTATCTGTGGGCGGAGTTAGCTACTAGGTTCCCCAATAAATACTCGGAGAACTATCGAGCATAGAGCATTAACAGACAGAACGGCAGTCAGGAGAGCAGAGCAGACGGGAGGCTGTCGGCCGGCAGGGCGGGAGTCTCCGTCAACTACAAACCCCCCCCCCCCTCTCTATTCAACTTAGACTCAGTCCTCGGTGAGTGAACATTAAGGTGACTTGGTCGTGTTTACATATGTTGTGTGATGATCAGGGGCAGTCAAGTTGTAGGGTTCTCGAATTCTTGGATGATGACTCACTTTGCATATTAAACTGGAACATTTTAATTGAATTGCTAAATTATGATACTTCATGTGAAATATAATTATGAATTTATTATTTAAATTGTGTTTAACTTTGTTCCCTAGAGATTTTGAGTGGAGATGAGAAAGCCTCTGTAGTTACTGGTTTCATGGTTTAGAATGAGTACATGATAAAGATGGGACCATACTAATAATGATCTCATGATAACATCTTTGGTGAATATTGTGATACAGACAAGTTCCATTCCTTGTCTTGTATGTAATGATCATGAATGGATGGTGGCAGCATTTCGTCTTCGTCTATCTACTCTTCTACTTCTACTATCTACTCTTCTACTTCTACCTATCTACACCTCTCCCTCCACCCCCTCTCTAAACTCTCACTTTCAACTAATGACCCTCCTCGCTCCTCCCACCTCTCTCCCTCTCACCCCCAAGCCCTCACTAATTACTTCACTATTCATTTCTTTCCTTTCGTTTTCTCTTATACGTTTGTGGCAATGATTCTATATTCTAGAGTTCTCTCTAGAGTTTCGGGTAACTGATCAAGTTACGGCGCCTTGTAGTCTTAGCACCTAGGTAGTCAAATACCTAGGTTACAAGGTGTTGAACGAGAGAGGTTGCCTTAGGAACTCTGGAGGTGCTCTAGAATAGTTAGCTAACTGGGGACGGGATAACGGACTAGAGAGAGCTGTTTCCCCCGGCCTCGTTAGTTAACTGGGGGGTGGAATAATGGACAAGATAGAGCTATTTTCCCCCACCCCCCGTTACAATGTTGGCAGCGGTGTTGAACAATGTTTAAGGTATTGGTGTTCTTTTAACATTGTTCAGTCCCACGTGTCTTTTTGCCGCTCAGGCGCTATCAGGGAGATCTTGACAGGTGTTTTACTTTCGCGATTTAGCGAGTTTTTTTTCAGGCTAGGAGATAGTGATTCTCTAGTGTTGTGGTTTAGTGATTTTGTGAGTTTTGTGGTGTTCATGGAATGTTCACCAGAACTTGCGTGTGTAGTGATTTATGTTAGTGATAAGATTTGGTGATTTTGGAACTTAGCGGTGTTGGTAGTGCAGGTCAGCTGAGTGTGACAGGTGACCTCGCATGTCCCACGGGGACACCCAGCCACCGCTGGTCTCCAGGTCAGTGGGGAGTGGCAGGTGTAGTTTTTAAATAGTTTAAGTAGTGGTTCTGCTCAGATTATTGCGATCGACTGTTTTACTCCATTTGAACGCAATAACCCGAGGTGTACTGGTCTTGTACAGCATACTAGGGGGAGGCTTAGTATGTCAGTAGACTTCACGTTGGGGACGCTCGACGTTAGATAGTCTGGTCACAGGTGTGGCAACAGTTTTGAGTTGTTTTCCGGCGGAGAAGCTAGGGAAACACTCTGGGTCACGTAGGTGGCTGTAGGTTAAGGGTGGGAGTAACGGCGGTTAATTATGTACTTAAGATTAGGAAAGGTACAGTTAAGTTAGGCTAGTGTTTTGTCTATTAGTGTTGAAATTTTTTGTGACAAGTTAAAAGTAGTGACGATCTTATTCTCTCTTCTCTAACTTTACTCTGTTACTGTTTTATGTTCCACCAAGTCAATATCATTCAGGGGTAATTGGATTATTAAAATTTAAGTGTAGTTGTTGCCAGGAGGAGAGCTTATAATTGGACTGTGTGAACCCTATACAAACTACAGGGTCACA
Source organism: Procambarus clarkii (assembly GCF_040958095.1). NCBI lineage: Eukaryota > Metazoa > Arthropoda > Malacostraca > Decapoda > Cambaridae > Procambarus > Procambarus clarkii. Next base: position 6,838,807 of record NC_091197.1, on the reverse strand, counting down.
CAACAAGATGGAACACGGGTATTGTCGTCTTTCTGTTCACCCACAGGTGGGAGCCAGAAGAGAGGAGAGACGCACATACAAAAGAGGGAGACGGCTGCTGTGTACCATACTCAGGGGCGTTTATCACCACCACCACGACCAGCCCCTACCTGGAGGTCATGGCTCCACCACCATCACCACCCCAGGGGACCCCAAGATGCAGCCCTCTCGGTCGGTCAACATTGGTCTACCCATTGGACCCCAAGACTTACGGACCCCAGTGGACCCCAGGTCGTTCTGCAGACGAACCCAGACGACCCAGTAAAGATGGAAGAGGAACAACGACTCCAGTCTGTCCCACCAACATCGGTCTACCCAGGACGGACCCCAATGGACCCCAGGTCGCTTGTCAAAGACCCATGGGAGGAGGAAGAGAGAAGAAAGAAGAGAGAAGAAAGAAGAGAGAAGAAGGAAGAGAGAAGAAAGAAGAGAGAAGAAAGAAGATAAGACAAGCTGAGTGAGACACGATGCCTCGTGTCCCTTGCTGGTATCAGCATCATTGCATGGAGCGTAATTGCAAGACAGGATCGTTTGCCTTAACTGGCCGTCCCTCCTGCAAGCATGTAGCTCTGTTGAGTGATTCTTCCTGTGTCATGCAGACTTGATGTGGCTGTCAGAAGTAGCTCTCTGAAGGAGGCGTGCTGGAGCAACAGGGAGGAAGAAGAGTAGGATGGGATTTCTACTGTTGGCAACTATATGAAGGTCTCGAAACTTGTAGTCCCTATAGCTGTGAAGAACCCCAATATACGTCTCTCATGGTGACTGACGTAGGGCCAATTACAGATCAGCTGGGACAACCGAATTCCACGGTCCTGTGCGCAGTTCAAGTAGTAACGGCTTTCGGGTTGACCAAGGGTTGTTGTGCGTTAACGACGGAGAAGCGACGGAGGCAGTTGTGTTGAAGAAATGTGGTACAGGATTATCTACAAGACCAAGCAGTGACGTCGCCCAGCCAGAGACAATGGACGTCTGTCTACATATTTCATTTTTTTAGAGTAGGATGATGTATATTTGTTTAGCTAGGATGTATTTTTTTTTCGTTAATAAAGTTGTTGCACACAGCTAGCTTGCTTTAGCAGTGTTGCAAAAACTTTATTTCGGGGAGAAGGGGAGATGTAACACTGTAAAAGTGTTTGGTTTAGGTTAATACATACATAGAGTACATGAGTCACAGACAAGGATCTGAGAGGCGCCAGTTGTCTGCCTGAGATCTCACACCTCTAACCGTTAATGACCCCAAGTGACCTGAGGTCAGATCATGATAATTTCACCTTGCTTCCGCTAAGCGTATAATTGGAGCCAGGTAGCCTTCAAACATGCCGACGTTTAAGGAGTGGCTTGGTAGTGCCGGAGGCTATCTATCTGTGGGCGGAGTTAGCTACTAGGTTCCCCAATAAATACTCGGAGAACTATCGAGCATAGAGCATTAACAGACAGAACGGCAGTCAGGAGAGCAGAGCAGACGGGAGGCTGTCGGCCGGCAGGGCGGGAGTCTCCGTCAACTACAAACCCCCCCCCCCCTCTCTATTCAACTTAGACTCAGTCCTCGGTGAGTGAACATTAAGGTGACTTGGTCGTGTTTACATATGTTGTGTGATGATCAGGGGCAGTCAAGTTGTAGGGTTCTCGAATTCTTGGATGATGACTCACTTTGCATATTAAACTGGAACATTTTAATTGAATTGCTAAATTATGATACTTCATGTGAAATATAATTATGAATTTATTATTTAAATTGTGTTTAACTTTGTTCCCTAGAGATTTTGAGTGGAGATGAGAAAGCCTCTGTAGTTACTGGTTTCATGGTTTAGAATGAGTACATGATAAAGATGGGACCATACTAATAATGATCTCATGATAACATCTTTGGTGAATATTGTGATACAGACAAGTTCCATTCCTTGTCTTGTATGTAATGATCATGAATGGATGGTGGCAGCATTTCGTCTTCGTCTATCTACTCTTCTACTTCTACTATCTACTCTTCTACTTCTACCTATCTACACCTCTCCCTCCACCCCCTCTCTAAACTCTCACTTTCAACTAATGACCCTCCTCGCTCCTCCCACCTCTCTCCCTCTCACCCCCAAGCCCTCACTAATTACTTCACTATTCATTTCTTTCCTTTCGTTTTCTCTTATACGTTTGTGGCAATGATTCTATATTCTAGAGTTCTCTCTAGAGTTTCGGGTAACTGATCAAGTTACGGCGCCTTGTAGTCTTAGCACCTAGGTAGTCAAATACCTAGGTTACAAGGTGTTGAACGAGAGAGGTTGCCTTAGGAACTCTGGAGGTGCTCTAGAATAGTTAGCTAACTGGGGACGGGATAACGGACTAGAGAGAGCTGTTTCCCCCGGCCTCGTTAGTTAACTGGGGGGTGGAATAATGGACAAGATAGAGCTATTTCCCCTACCCCCCGTTACACCTTGACTGATCCTTCAGTGCAAGAGCAGCTGTTCCCCTGACTGACCCTTCAGTACAAGAGCAGCTGTTCCCCTGACTGACCCTTCAGTACAAGAGCAGCTGTTCCCTTGACTGATCCTTCAGTACAAGAGCAGCTGTTCCCCTGACTGACCCTTCAGTACAAGAGCAGCTGTTCCCTTGACTGATCCTTCAGTACAAGAGCAGCTGTTCCCCTGACTGACCCTTCAGTACAAGAACAGCTGTTCCCTTGACTGATCCTTCAGTGCAAGAGCAGCTGTTCCCCTGACTGACCCTTCAGTACAAGAGCAGCTGTTCCCTTGACTGATCCTTCAGTACAAGAACAGCCGTTCCCTCGACTGATCCTTCAGTACAAGAGCAGCTGTTCCCTTGACTGATCCTTCTGTACAAGAGCTGCTGTTCCCCTGACTGATCCTTCAGTACAAGAGCAGCAGTTCCCCTGACTGATCCTTCAGTACAAGAGCAGCTGTTCCCTTGACTGATCCTTCAGTACAAGAGCAGCAGTTCCCCTGACTGATCCTTCAGTACAAGAGCAGCTGTTCCCTTGACTGATCCTTCAGTACAAGAGCAGCAGTTCCTCGAGTCGTATCTCCAAGACGCCACTTCCACTTCATCTGATAAAACTTTCTTGATTACTAAGAAATTGTCCCCCCCCCCTCTAATTCCTCTGCAGCGTCGCCTCCGGGAAAGGGAAGGCTGGTAGGGCTCTCTATCCGGTGATCTTATACTCTGCTGAGGAAGGAATTCCTGCTGGCCGTGTTAGGAATGAACCAATGAGAACGCTAGGCACTAGAGGTCGGCATAGAGAGGAAATCCATGAAATAGAGAGGAAATCCAAGTCGGAGCCATGAGGAGGATTCGAACCCATGCTCTGGGCACTGCCAAGCACACGTCTCACACCACTACCCCACGACATGCTTAAAAGCATTGCGGCCTGGGATTCAACTGAATCCTCTAGGGTTCCTGAGGCTTACATTGAAGCCTAACCAGGCTTTCTCACAATGTCCATTGGCTTATGTGGAATAATATACAAGGACCGGTGTTCATATATGTGTTATATATGTCAAATATAAGTAATGAAAAAGACGTCTTAAAGCAGTAGAAGTAAAGTAATGCAGTGTAGCCTTAAGGAAATATTTGTTGCAGAGACGAAGCGGTCCCTGATCACCTTATTGATCTGCTCCTGCCAAACCAGTGCCATCATTTTGTGTGCTCTGGGTGACACGAGTGCCAAAATGGCTCCTTTTTATTTGTGCGGAGGAAACATCGGTCTGGTGTAAATGTAAGGCATCTCTTGTCTCCCGTTGTCTCTCGTTGTCTCCCGTTGTCTCCCGTTGTCTCCCGTTTTAGCAGCGTCACTGACAGTCACCGTGGGTGACACAAGAGGCACTCGCAGCGTCACCGTCAGTCACCGTGAGTGACGGTGACACTAACAGTGTCACCATTTAAGGAAGGAATCTGTGGTGTGGAGATTTTTCCAAGATATTGACAGTTCTCCTCCAAACTCCAACACTGCCTCACTCCAACACTGCCTCACTGCTACACTGCCTCACTGCTAACTCCAACACTGCCTCACTGCTAACTCCAACACTGCCTCACTGCTAACTCCAACACTGCCTCACTGCTACACTGCCTCACTGCTAACTCCAACACTGCCTCACTGCTAACTCCAACACTGCCTCACTGCTAACTCCAACACTGCCTCACTGCTACACTGCCTCACTGCTAACTCCAACACTGCCTCACTGCTAACTCCAACACTGCCTCACTGCTAACTCCAACACTGCCTCACTGCTAACTCCAACACTGTTTCACTGCTAAGTCCAACACTGCCTCACTGCTAACTCCAACACTGCCTCACTGCTAACTCCAACACTGCCTCACTGCTAACTCCAACACTGCCTCACTGCTAACTCCAACACTGTTTCACTGCTAAGTCCAACACTGCCTCACTGCTAACTCCAACACTGCCTCACTGCTAACTCCAACACTGCCTCACTGCTAACTCCAACACTGCCTCACTGCTAACTCCAACACTGTTTCACTGCTAAGTCCAACACTGCCTCACTGCTAACTCCAACACTGCCTCACTGCTAACTCCAACACTGCCTCACTGCTAACTCCAACACTGCCTCACTGCTAATTCCAACACTGCTAACTCCAACACTGCCTCACTCCTAACTCCAACACTGCCAACTCCAACACTGCTAACTCCAAGACTGCCAACTCCAACACTGCCAACTCCAACACTGCTAACTCCAACACTGCCTCACTGCTAACTCCAACACTGCCTCACTCCTAACTCCAACACTGCCTCACTGCTAACTCCAACACTGCCTCACTCCTAACTCCAACACTGCTAACTCCAACACTCCTAACTCCAACACTGCTAACTCCAAGACTGCCAACTCCAACACTGCCTCACTCCTAACTCCAACACTGCCAACTCCAACACTGCCAACTCCAACACTGCCAACTCCAACACTGCCTCACTCCTAACTCCAACACTGCCAACTCCAACACTCCTAACTCCAACACTGCTAACTCCAACACTCCTAACTCCAACACTGCTAACTCCAAGACTGCCAACTCCAACACTGCCTCACTCCTAACTCCAACACTGCCAACTCCAACACTGCCAACTCCAACACTGCCTCACTCCTAACTCCAACACTGCCAACTCCAACACTGCCTCACTCCTAACTCCAACACTGCTAACTCCAACACTCCTAACTCCAACACTGCCAACTCCAACACTGCCAACTCCAACACTGCCAACTCCAACACTGCCTCACTCCTAACTCCAACACTGCCAACTCCAACACTGCTAACTCCAACACTGCTAACTCCAAGACTGCCAACTCCAACACTGCCTCACTCCTAACTCCAACACTGCCAACTCCAACACTGCCTCACTCCTAACTCTAACACTGCCAACTCCAACACTGCCTCACTCCTAACTCCAACACTGCCAACTCCAACACTCCTAACTCCAACACTGCCAACTCCAACACTGCCAACTCCAACACTGCTAACTCCAAGACTGCCAACTCCAACACTGCCAACTCCAGCACTGCCTCACTGCTCACCTTCTCCTCTTCCTCCTGACTCACCTTTCTATCTTACATATTATTAAACAAATTAGGAATTAAAAAAGGCATATAAAATTTGGTCGATTTCTCATCAGGCCATTTTACAAGAATGTAATTATTTATCAGTTTAAATGTCGCATTTTTATATATATAAAATTAGTATTTCCGTCAATTCACCAATGAATGAACTTAAGCTGATTGGTCGATAATTACAAGATGGTTCATTATATAACTTTAAACAATTAAAAAAAAATACATTTTGAAGTTTCCACTTCTGCTGAATGGTTCCTATTTCGGGTGATTTGTTAAAAAGTTTGATCAAAGGATTTACTTACAAAAAAATGTGACTTATTTTTTACTGAAAATTGATTAGGTCCGACAGTTCTATTTTTTCTCTTCTACTTAATAATTTAACTACGCCATGATGGCATCAAATACAACCCATCCCTCCCTCAAATGATGGGACTCATAGAACTTCTTTAGTCAAGAGTACCAGGATGTTGTGATGGTGCTACAAACGTTGTAGGGTCATCAGTACATATTGTTTACAACGCTGTCAAACACACGTGGCTGAGTGTTTACTGTGTTGGCAGGCACGTGCCTGATTGTTTACAATGTTGGCACACACACGTGGCTAATTGTTTACAGTGTTGGCAGGCACGTGCCTGATTGTTTACAATGTTGGCAGGCACGAGCCTGATTGTTTACAATGTTGGCACACACACGTGGCTAATTGTTTACAGTGTTGGCAGGCACGAGCCTGATTGTTTACAATGTTGGCACACACACGTGGCTACTTGTTTACAGTGTTGGCAGGCACGTGCCTGATTGTTTACAGTGTTGCCACATACACGTGGCTGGTTGTTTTCAGCCATAGGAAACATGTGGCTTATTATTTGTTCATATATGTTGAATAATCAAGTAAAAAATACTTATATTAACAAAATACATCGATCCCTACACGACCCTCTTGAAAACAATGAGTTTTTTTCAGGGGAGTCCAGAAACACGAGTTCAATCCCACCCCACTGCCATAATATTTCCCCAGTAGAACAGCAAACCGAGGCCTCCTTCCAGATATATCTTGCCTTCCAGATAAGAGTGGAGGGGTCTGGCAGGGCTGACTCCTTGAGATATCTTCAAGCAGAGCTTCAAGAGCTCATCTGATAGTACGAAATATTTGCCAGTTCGCTTACGTTTCATACAAAGACCTTCTGAGACTCTTTGTAAGTTTATCTCTGAGGGGCTGGAAACGTTTGGGGAGGCTCGCTGGGGTACTGAAAGTTGACGTTTTATGCCAATTATTTTGGGTGTTTATGGGAAGGGAATTTAACTGGAAAAACATTTTTTACACTTTAAAAGACTTTCAGTGTGGAAAAATATTCAACTTTGTGAAAGTAACTCAATATTAAGTGTTATCAAAAGGTTATATTGAGATATCTAGGATAACATGACTACAAATTTTGATGAAATAATCCATAACAATTAATTTTCTCTTCAGGTTTTCAGAAAATAAAACTTATGATTTTTTCATTCAAATAAATTACGGAACTCATTTGCAAAAGAAATTTTCTCTCAAATCCATTACTAAATATTTCTTTTGAATCTGACAGAAGACTATTTTGTGTTAATATAAAAGAAGATAAATTATTTTTTCGATAATTTCATTCTTAACTGACAATGGAGAGAAGCATTTACCAGCAGCTGTTCTATTTTGACCAGTTACTTGTCTTAATATATAACAATAACATTGCCTTATGGAAGAAAGGTAAAGTTGTCTCCTACTTATGTGATACTTATTAAAGTTATTATGTTTGGTTGAGCGGATTTAAACCGTTATTAGTGATGTAGACTTGTGTGTGTGTGTGATTGAGTGAGTTTACTATTTGTGCCTGCAGGATCGAGCTGTTAGCTGTTGGGCCCCGCCTTTCTATCCGTAGCTTGTGTTAACCATCAATGCGTGTGTGTTTGTGTGTGTGTGCGTGTGTGTTTGTGTGTGTGTGTGTGTGTGTGTGTGTGTGTGTGTGTGTGTGTGTGTGTAATACATGTGCTTGTACTCACGTGGAAGTATTTACCTAGATGTATTGACAGGGACGAGCCGCTAGTCTGATCACCAGGGCGAGAGAGAGGAGTCCCACGAGCGAGAGAGGATAATACACTCAGTATAATTGTCCAGAGAGGAGCCAGGTAACCAGAGGTCTGGCGCATAAAACACCACATAAACCGAATTTCTGGCGACCATTTAGTCGAGTCCATTTGTGAGGCTGAAGGCATTATTGAGGCAATATATCCTCAGGTGGTGGTGGTGCTGGAGATGGTGCTTCACCGTCTTCGTGGCTGCCATTACTAAGAGTGAATTAGCTTGGTAACGTGAGAATATAGATGTTCTGATGACCCCTTTAAATCGTGCTGTGACGTGATATTAAAGTAGCAGGCCGCTGGGGCAGTTTGAGTATCTGCGTGTTCATCATGTGGCCTCCCTCTCTCTGTCTCTGTCTCTGTCTCTGTCTCTGTCTCTGTCTCTGTCTCTCTCTCTCTCTCTCTCTCTCTCTCTCTCTCTCTCTCTCTCTCTCTCTCTCTCTCTCTCTCTCTCTCTCTCTCTCTCTCTCTCTTTCTCTGTCTCTGTCTCTGTCTCTCTCTGTCTCTCTCTCTCTCTCTCTCTCTCTCTCTCTCTCTCTCTCTCTCTCTCTCTCTCTCTCTCTCTCTCTCTCTCTCTCTCTCTCTCTCTCTGTCTCTCTCTCTCTCTCTCTCTCTCTTTCTCTGTCTCTGTCTCTCTCTCTCTCTCTCTCTCTCTCTCTCTCTCTCTCTCTCTCTCTCTCTCTCTCTCTCTCTCTCTCTCTCTCTCTCTCTCTCTCTCTCTCTCTCTCTCTCTCTCTCTCTCTCTCTCTCTCTCATGTATTCATTACCCATTTAATCAATCCCGAGTATTCGACAAAGGCCAGGTCATATAACCAGGTGCTTGTATCCTCTTTGAAATGTTTCGTGGCTGAACAAGGATTAATTTATCCCATTAAGGATAACATACTTCTTATTGCTGTGGCCGGGCTTACTGCTGTGGCCGGGCTTACTGCTGTGGCCGGGCTTACTGCTGTGGTCGGGCTTACTGCTGTGGCCGGGCTTACTGCTGTGGCCGGGCTTACTGCTGTGGTCGGGCTTACTGCTGTGGCCGGGCTTACTGCTGTGGTCGGGCTTACTGCTGTGGCCGGGCTTACTGCTGTGGTCGGGCTTACTGCTGTGGCCGGGCTTACTGCTGTGGCCGGGCTTACTGCTGTGGTCGGGCTTACTGCTGTGGCCGGGCTTACTGCTGTGGTCGGGCTTACTGCTGTGGTCGGGCTTAGACAGCCAGCTTTTGTAACACTTTTCCTATAAACATTTTACCACATTCATCATTAAAATAGTCAATTTTCAATGCTTTAATATTGAAATGAATTTGCAAAAATATTTCTTATTAAATGAAATACAAATTTAATAATACAATCGCATACTATTGACTTTAATGCATTTTACTGAAATATATCATTAAAAACGGATTGTTAATTCATCGTAATTGATAGTTGAGTTTACTACACTAATGAAATAGAACTTGGCAGGCCTCTTATCAGCATGTTAGGAATCAGTTCCTTTGGAGAGATTAAGTTATGTTAAAATTATATTGATTTATTTTATACAAATGTTCAAAATTATCTGTCACGATGATTGTATTCTAATCAGTGAGAGTTTCACTTGTGTTCAGTGGCATCACAACACGTGTGTGTGAGGGATTGAACATGAGCACGTGCCTCCATGAAAACACCTGCCTGAGAGACCTGAAGTGCCTCTATAAAAACACCTGCCTGAGAGACATGGAGTGCCTCCATAAAACACCTGCCTGAGAGATCTGAAGTGCCTCTATAAAAACACCTGCCTGAGAGACCTGAAGTGCCTCTATAAAAACACCTGCCTGAGAGACATGGAGTGCCTCCATAAAACACCTGCCTGAGAGACCTGAAGTGCCTCCATAAAAACACCTGCCTGAGAGACATGGAGTGCCTCTATAAAACACCTGCCTGAGAGACCTGAAGTGCCTCCATAAAAACACCTGCCTTAGAGACATGGAGTGCCTCCATAAAACACCTGCCTGAGAGACCTGAAGTGCCTCCATAAAAACACCTGCCTGAGAGACCTGAAGTGCCTCCATAAAAACACCTGCCTGAGAGACATGGAGTGCCTCCATAAAACACCTGCCTGAGAGACCTGAAGTACCACCATAAAAACACCTGCCTAAGAGCCCTATCGTGCCTCCATAAAAACACCTGGAGAGACCAACAGAAGCATCACGTGAATTCACCAAACACGTAACTATCATTTCATATTATCATATCTATAGATATATTCTTATCTATAGATATAATTATGAATGCACTAACACCTGCCAGCTACTGAGGTAAACAGGTCTTACTCACCTTTCACACTCACCAACAGCAAGTTCACTAGAAACAGCATAACACAGCATTTGATTACAGCACAGCATAGTATAACACTGCGTTATATAACACCATAGCACAGCATTAGATAACATCATAGCACAGTGTTACACAGAATTTGACAACAGCATAACACAGCATTTAACAATAGTTATAAAACAGCACAGGTGAGCATTAGATAAAAGAAAAGCACAGAATTATAAATATCGCCATAGCACAGCATTAGAAAGCATAGCACAGCATTAGAGAAAAATAGCACATATGATAGCCATATATAACTAGATAGCACAGCCATAGGGTAACATCAGAGCGTAGCTATAGATAAGAGCATAGCAACAGTATAGCATAACGATAGATAACAGCATAGCGATAGATAACAGCAAAGCGATAGATAACAGCAAAGCGATATATAACAGCTTATTGATAGATAACAGCT